>NC_056688.1:62479742-62779742 GCF_018350215.1 Panthera leo | reverse complement strand
GTACACATTTCTCTGTTTCCAAGCACAATTCAATGTTGCCATGTTCTCTTATCACTTAACATCCTCCCCTGGCATTCTGTTAGGTGCTAGGATCACAACATTGAAAAAGACACTGTCCTTACTCTCAGGAGGTAAAAGGAAACCATTCAGGGGGCAATGAGTAATAATAAGAACAAATGACAGGTCTTGACAAACTATTAGGAGAGTGAAGGAAAGGCTGAGTAACTCTGATATGGGACAAGGTACAAGGGACATTGGCTGTTGAAACAATGTAAATATAGTGAGGTGCTTCTCTCCTTTACATTAAGGGTGAAGGATTCCAATATGGTTGTCCCCCTGAATTGTGAAAGAGATTTGAAAGATGGCTGTAGTCTGGTCAAAGGTAAGGATCAGGTCTTTGTGGGGTACTTCAAATCTCTCAGTCCATTGTAGCTAATCTGTCTACATGCACCAAGGACTCTGTTAAACCATTACTTTATGGGTTTAGAAACACTTTTTCATTAGAGGTTTTAAGTACTTCCCTGTTTATTACTCTTTAGGCTCACTATACAACATAAATTGCATATTAATTTGGGAACTTTTACCATTTCGTCTAACTGTACTGAAATATCCTAGGACTTCATCCCTTTCGAGTTATTTAGCATGTAATGAGATATGTTATAATATCACATTACCAAAAAGGGAATTTATATCTCACAACCTTAACCACCCACTACTGTATTACACTGATCTTCCTGCTTAATACAGTTGGGTTGGAGCATTTTCTAGGATTCCTCTGGATCTCATGAAAAATTGTACGAAAATGTGTTTACCCCATCAATTCTATAAAAAAGAAAACAGCTTCATGCATGATACAATGAATGTTTTTGATAACTGAATCTGATGGAGGAGAAATAGTGTTGGAATGGGGACAGGGTGGCAATGAGGGAAGTTACAATAAAACTGTGAACTCAAAGATGAATGATATTTTCATACCTTTAGTAATTTTTTTCTTGGGGTGGTTCAAATAGGGTTTTTTTTTGTTCCAGTTAGGATTTTCTGTTCCCCAGTGGCAGTTCCAGTCTTGCTCACCTGGCTGCTGTTAGATTCTCTGCATCAGGAGACCCTGTTAGTGTCTGGGACTTACTCTCAGAGGGGGAATAAGGCATTCCCTTCCAGGGTTCCTCTATTCTCTTTGATCCTCTGCTTTCCTAAGCAAGGGTTTGTGCAGCTGGCACCTGCCAGGCATGGCTCTCACATGATAAGTAGAAGAGATTTAGATGGCTTTCCAATTCTTTTTCTCTTGCTAATAGAATAAGTTAGTAATGACTGGCAATTTGGAGATGAATTTTAAACATATTTCATGTGTGACTCATAACATTCTGAAGTACGTAGGTTAAGTTGACCATTTTAACAATTTATCTTTTGAAATGGGTAAATTGAATTTCATTGATATTGTGTATATTTTCACAGTTTAATTAGTAGGGTTTGGATGTGGAAGAAATGGAAGTTAGGTCTAAAGCCAGTGACTATATGAATACATCTGTTTCCTGTGTCACCAAAGTGATGTAGAAATACATATCTTATCTGGCATTTTGTTTTATATGTTTTTAGGTTTCTCTCTCTCATCTCCATGCACATGCCCATAAAATCCTCAGGCACTTTTCCAGAAATCTGGAATCTCTTTTTTCCTTGCACTTACTATTTTGATTCCTGGTTTCACTGCTCTGAGTGCAATTTTCTTCTTAGTTTTCTTTTATGTTGTGTCCGATAGTACTGTTTATTATTATTATTATTAGTAGTAGTAGTAGTAGTATTGTCAGGACCACATAACTCCAGAAACTCAGACAGAACTTGAACCATTTCTCCCAAATATTGTTTACGAAATTATTGAGTGCAACCAGTGACAGGTACCTCAGTTATCTTCTGGGCATAATTTTTTGTTTTTACAGCATAGCTTGTAGAAATTCTTTAGATTGAGCTTAATCTGAGGAACTACTTTATTACTCCCTCTGATCCCCAATTGTGGTCTCTGTCTTCAACCTCTAATGTTAGCTAGATTTAATTTAATTCCTCCACCATGATTCAAGCATTTGTAGGCAGATATTTTGCCCTAAAGTCCCTGTGTTTCAATATGTACAGTTGATAACTCCAAATCATCTAAACTAAGCTGCAGATAATGCCCTTTCCAGGCTCCCATTCCCATTCATCTCCTGTGGAAAAAGTCCTGCGTATTTGCCTCTCTGGTACCACCCAGCAAAAGACCCAAAAAGGCAAGAGGCGGCAGAAGGGAAAGTCCCTTCGCACAGGTTCTCATTTGTGCTTCCTGATGTAAGACAGGGTTCAGTCTCTACTACCCTGTTTTCAGATTACTTCAGCAGTACTGACTCCAGAATGGAAAGGAGCACTGATCTGATGGAAGAGAAAGGTGTCTCCTCTTCCCATCCCCAGTGCTCTGGCTAATCTTGGTATAGCTGCTTCTCAGGCACCCTCTATACCCAGACTCACTTGCAGAGGATGTGAAGCTGGGGTCCACTGATATCGGAGTTCTGGTTAGTTCCTGAAATATCTGGGTGTAGTTATAACTCCAGAGCCTAAGGGATTTTACCCTCTGGGAACTTCTCCAATCCTTTCTTCCTTGTTCTTAAAAGATCCTCTTAGGACAGACAAGCAGGCAGGATGGAGAAAAAAATGATTTTCTTTCTCTATAAAAGCAAGGAGATTCTTTTTTCAAGTTACTGTAGCATTATTATCATTATGATGCCATCATACAAGTCATGATAAGTTAACATCAATCCATTTGATAGTATGGTTTGGGAGGTATCTATCTAACAATCATGTGGACGAAGCCAATAATAACTTCTGAGTGAGCTTATTGGACGCATGGAGGGCACAAGGGTTAGTATTCAAAATCTATAAAGAACTTATCAAGCCTAACACCCCTCAAAACAACAACCCAGTTAAGAAATGGAAGGAAGACATGAACAGACACTTTTCCAAAGAAGACATCCAGACAGCTAACAGACACATAAAAACAGTCTCAATTTCACTCATCATCAGGGAAATACAAACCAAAACCACAATGGGACACCATTTCACACCTATCAGAATGGCCAAAATTAACGACACAGGAAACAACAGGTGTTTGTAAGGTTGCAGAGAAAGGGGAACTCCCTTACCCTGTTAGTGGGAATGCAAACTGTTGCAGGTACTCTGCAGGACAGTATGTAGGGTCCACAAAAAACTAAGAAGAGCACTACCCTATGAGCCTACATTTGTACTGTTAGGTATTTCCCTAAAGGATACAAAAATGCTGATTCAAAGGGGTATATGCACTCCAATAATTATAGCAGCGTTGTCAACAGTAGCTAAACTATGGAGAGAGCTCAAATGTCCATTGACTGATGAATGGATAAACAAGATGTGGCGCATATATATATATATATATTGGAATATTACCCAGCCATTAAAAAGAGTGAAATCTTGCCATTTGCAATGATGTGGATGGAGCTAGAATGTATCATGTTAAGAAAATAAGCCAACCAGATAAAGACAAATACCATATGACTTCACGCTTTTATGGAATTGAAGAAATAAAACAGTAGAGCACATGGAAAGTGGAGGAAAAAGAGATGAGGGGAAACAAACCACAAGAGATTCTTAGTGATAGAAAACAAACTAAGGGTTGCTGGTGGGTGGAAGAGGGGCTAGATAGGTGATGGGTATTAAAATGAGCACTTGTGATGAGCACAGGGTTTGGTATGTAAGTGATGAATCACTGAATTCTGCTCCTGAAACCAATATTGCATTGTATGTTAACTAAGATTTAAATTAATAAAAATAATATAAAAAATAATCCTGTGAAAATGCAATGTGTTTTTCAAAGTCAAAATCCTACAGTGACTTTTGCTGTATCGAAAGACTTTTCAAATAGGATGTATCTACAACTGTAATCTAGGAAACACAATTTATTTTTCATTTTCATTTTGAGACTCATGTGAATTATTCACATCCTCAAATTATGGGAGCAAACGTCATTAGTTTCTTTTTCTTTCTTATTTTTCATTTTAAAAAATTGATTACAGCCGACACACAATGTTGCATTAATAGCTGTACAACATAGTGATTCAACGAGTGTATACAGTTATGCTGTTCTCACCACAGGTGCAGCTACCACCTACCACCTGTGTTCTACCACCGTAGAACACAATTACAGTACCCCTGACCAAGGGTGATGGTGTGCCATCAGCATCAGTCTTTTTAAAGGCTTTATTTTGCTTTATTTTTATTTCTCTGTCAACTGCATATCTCAACTTCACTCCTATTTCTCTTCTGTTTAGAAAAGTGAAAGCTCCAGTGTTCTTAAAATATGTCTTTCTAATTAATCTCATGTATGCTTATGCAACTACATGTTCATCTATTGGAGGATGATTTGGGTATTGGATTTTATAAATGATATGGGATCATAAATCTGATCTTATTCTTTGTGTTCACTCAACACTAAATTTTAACAACTGTCCATGTTGTTCTGTGTAAGTCATTCTTTTTGATTGCTGTTCAATTCCCATGATATGTATTTTCCTTTTTTATGTAAGTAGCCAACAACACCAAAATGACTTACAATTAACTCTTAACAATATTGTTACTGTTAATATATTTGTATGCTTCTCTTAGAGTCCTTAGAATGTGTGTAGGAGTGGTTTGTGTTTCCACTTATAGCATACAAAAATATTTAATTTTACTAGGAATTACCAAATATCTCTCCAAAATATTTAAAAATCTCACTAGAAATTTCTGAAGTGTATTTTCACATTCCTTATACCATTTAATGTGACCTTTAAAAAATAACCTAGGTGAATATAAGTTACTACTTTATTATTTTTATATTTAAAAAATTTTAAGTTTATCTACCTATTTTGAGAGGAAGAGAGTGAGGGAAGGGCAGGGAGAGAGGGATAGAGAGAGAATCCTAAGCAGAAATCATGCTGCCAGTGCAGAGTCCAACACAGGGCTAGATCTCAGGATCCACAAGATCATGACCTAAGCCCAAATCAAGAGTTGGATGCTTAACCAACTGAGCCACCTAGGTACCCCTTAAAATTTTTAAAAATTTTACTTAGAGAGAGAGCTTCAGTCAGGGAGAGTGGCAGAGGGTGAGAGAGAGAATCTCAAGTAGGCTCCAAAATCAGTGCAGAGCCCGATGCAGGGTTCAGTCTAAGGGATCTTGGGGTCATAGCCTGAGGCAAAACCAAGAGTCAGATGCTTAACTGACTGAGCCACACAGATGCCCCAATTTTAGCCAGTCTGACAGCTGTGAGGTGGTGTCTCACTATGGTTTTGATTTGTGTTTCTCTGATGATTAGTGATGTTGAGCATCTTTTCATGTGTCTATTAGCCATCTGGATGTCTTTAGAAAAATGTCTCTTCATGTCTTCTGCTCATTTCTTCACTGGATTATTTATTTTTTGGGTGTTGAGTTTTTATAAAGTTTATTTATTTATTTTGAAAGAGAGAGAGAGAGAGAGAAAGCAGAGGAGGGGCATAGAAAGAGGGAGACAAAATCCCAAGCAGACTTCATGCCGACAGTGTGGATGTGGGGCTCAATGAACCATGAGATCATGACCTGAGCTGAAATCAAGAGTCAGACACTTAACCATTTGAGCCACCCTGGCGCCCCGAGTTTGAAACTTTATAGATTTTGGATATAAACCCTTTATCAGATATATCATTTACAAATAACTTCTCCCATCCATCTGTTGCCTTTTACTTTTGTTGATAGTTTCCTTTGCTATGCAGAAACTTTTTACTTTGATAAGTCCCCATAGTTTTATTTTTGCTTTAGTTTCCATTGCCTCAGAAGACCAATCTAGTAAGAAATTGCTCCAGTCGACATCAAAGAGGTTACTGCTTGTTTCCTCCTCCAGTATTTTTATGGTTTCCTGTCTCACATTTAGGTCTTTTATCCATTTTGAATTTATTTGTGTGCATGATGCAACAAAGTAGTCCAGTTTCATTCTTTTGCATATTGCCGTCCATTTTCCAGCACCATTTGTTGAAAAGACTGTCATTTTACCATTGGATATTCTTTCTTGCTTTGTTGACAATTAATTGCCCCTATAGTTGCGGGTCCATTTCTGGGTTTTCTGTTCTGTTCTAGTGATCTATGTGCCAGTTTTGTGCTTTGATCACCACAACTTTGTAATGTAATTTGAAATCTGGAATTGTGATGCCTTCAGGTTTGGTTTTCTTTTTAAGATTGCTTTAGCTATTCAGGGTACTTTGTGGTTCCATACACATTTTAGGATTATTTGCTGTAGCTCTATGAAAAATGCTGTTAGTGTTTTGATAGGAATTGCATTAAATTTGTATGTTGCTTTGGGTAATATAGACATTTCAAAAATATTTTTTCTTCCAATCCATGAGCATCGAATGCTCATTTCCACTTCCATTTCCTTGTGTCATTTTCAGTTTCTTTCATCAATATTTTATGATTTTCAGAGTACAGGTCTTTCACCTCTTTGCTTAGGTATATTCCTAGATATCTCATTATTTTTGGTGCAATTGTAAATGAGATTGATTCCTTAATTTCTCTTTCTGCTGCTTCTATATTAGTGTACAGAAATATAACACTGTACATTGAATTGTGTCCTACAATTTTACTCAATTTGATTTTCAGTTCTCGCAATATTTTGGTGGAGTCTTTTGGGTTTTCTATATAGAGAATTATGTCATCTGCAAATAGTGAAAGTTTTACTTCTTCTTGATGTGGAAATGTTGGGGTTCAAAGCCAGTGGCCAAGAAAGAATTCTTGAGATGTCTCTGGTGCAAAAAGGTGGTTTAATTAAAGCACAGGGATAGTACCCATGGGCAGAAAGAGCTGCACTGGGGTCGTGATGGGTGACTGATTGTATAACTTCAAATAGGGAGAGCACAGGTCTCTATTTTGGAAACAAGGTTTCCAGGACACTGAGGGGTCTAGGTATTGTTGGAAAAAGGTCATTTATTGCTGTTTAATAAACCCTCAGACAGAGACCCTTCAGATACGTATCAGTGGGCCTTTGCTTGGAGGATGCCAACATACATCTTGGGGTGTAGAGGTAAAGCAAGTTTCCAAAGGCATTTCTATATGTTTAAAGTAGACTCACAAGATCGTGGGGGTTGGGGTAATGTTAAGCTAAGATTGCCTTTTGCTCTTAGCAAAGTGTCAACACTGAGGCAGCTGAGTTTCTAGAGAAAGGTGACTCTGCATGTCTAAAGGACTTATCAGTGGCCTGTAAGTTGAAAGAAAAATTTAACTTTTTCTTTTGCCTTTGTTCTGACATCAGTCCTTTGTGATTTGGATGCCTTTTATTTCTTTTTGTTGTCAGATTTCTGAGACTAGGGCATCCAGTACTAAGTTAAATAACAGTGGTGAGTGGACACCTCTGTCTTGTTCCTGACCATAGGGCAAAAGCTCTCAGTTTTTCCCTGTCGAGGATGACGTTAGCTCTGGGTGTTTCACAGATAGCCTTCATTATGTTGAGGATATTTCCCTATAAATATAGTTTTCTGGGCATTTTTATCATGAACGGATGCTGTACTTTGTCAACATAAATGTAAAATACACACTGGATTTCAAAGACCTAGCATACATAAAACGAATGTAAAATATGTTAGTATTATAAGGTTCCGGAAGATGGCGGCGTAGGAGGACGTGGGGCTCACAGCGCGTCCTGCCGATCACTTAGATTCCACCTACACCTGCCTAAAGAACCCAGAAAACCACCAGAGGATTAGCAGAAGGGAGTCTCCGGAGTCAAGCGCAGACTAGAGGCCCACGGAAGAGGGTAGGAAGGGCGGCGAGGCGGTGCGCGCTCCACGGACTGGCGGGAGGGAGCCGGGGCGGAGGGGCGGCTCGCCGGCCAAGCAGAGCCCCCGAGTCTGGCTGGCAAAAGCGGAGGGGCCGGACGGACTGTGTTCCGACAGCAAGCGCGACTTAGCGTCTGGGAGGTCATAAGTTAACAGCTCTGCTCGGAAAGCGGGAAGGCTGGAGGACAAAGGGAGGGAGAGCTGCTGAGCCCCCGGACGGCAGAGCTCAGCTTGGCGGGGAACAAAGGCGCCAGCGCCATCTCCCCCGCCCATCCCCCAGCCAAAATCCCAAAGGGAACCAGTTCCTGCCAGGGAACTTGCTCGTTCCGCGCAAACACCCAACTCTGTGCTTCTGCGGAGCCAAACCTCCGGCAGCGGATCTGACTCCCTCCCGCTGCCACAGGGCTCCTCCTGAAGTGGATCACCTAAGGAGAAGCGAGCTAAGCCTGCCCCTCCAGCCCCCGTGCACCTTGCCTACCCACCCCAGCTAATACGCCAGATCCCCAGCAACACAAGCCTGGCAGTGTGCAAGTAGCCCAGACGGGACACGCCACCCCACAGTGAATCCCGCCCCTAGGAGAGGGGAAGAGAAGGCACACACCAGTCTGACTGTGGCCCCAGCGGTGGGCTGGGGGCAGACATCGGGTCGGACTGCGGCCCCGCCCACTAACTCCAGTTATACACCACAGCACAGGGGAAGTGCACTGCAGGTCCTCACCACGCCAGGGACTCTCCAAAATGACCAAACGGAAGAATTCCCCTCAGAAGAATCTCCAGGAAATAACAACAGCTAATGAACTGATCAAAAAGGATTTAAATAATATAACAGAAAGTGAATTTAGAATAATAGTCATAAAATTAATCGCTGGGCTTGAAAACAGTATACAGGACAGCAGAGAATCTCTTGCCACAAAGATCGAGGGACTAAGGAACAGTCACGAGGAGTTGAAAAACGCTTTAAACGAATTGCAAAACAAAATGGAATCCACGATGGCTCGGCTTGAAGAGGCAGAGGAGAGAATAGGTGAACTAGAAGATAAAGTTATGGAGAAAGAGGAAGCTGAAAGAAAGAGAGATAAAAAAATCCAGGAGTATGAGGGGAAAATTAGAGAACTAAGTGATACACTAAAAAAAAATAATATACGCATAATTGGTATCCCAGAGGAGGAAGAGAGAGGGAAGGGTGCTGAAGGGGTACTTGAACAAATTATAGCTGAGAACTTCCCTGAACTGGGGAAGGAAAAAGGCATTGAAATCCAAGAGGCACAGAGAACTCCCTTCAGACGTAACTTGAATCGATCTTCTGCACGACATATCATAGTGAAACTGGCAAAATACAAGGATAAAGAGAAAATTCTGAAAGCAGCAAGGGATAAACGTGCCCTCACATATAAAGGGAGACATATAAGACTCGTGACTGATCTCTCCTTTGAAACTTGGCAGGCCAGAAAGGCTTGGCACGATATCTACAGTGTGCTAAACAGAAAAAATATGCAGCCGAGAATCCTTTATCCAGCAAGTCTGTCATTTAGAATAGAAGGAGAGATAAAGGTCTTCCCAAACAAACAAAAACTGAAGGAATTTGTCACCACGAAACCAGCCCTACAAGAGATCCTAAGGGGGATCCTGTGAGACAAAGTACCAGAGACATCACTACAAGCATAAAACATACAGACATCACAATGACTCTAAACCCATATCTTTCTATAATAACACTGAATGTAAATGGATTAAATGCGCCAACTAAAAGACATAGGGTATCAGAATGGATAAAAAAACAAGACCCATCTATTTGCTGTCTACAAGAGACTCATTTTAGATCTGAGGACACCTTTAGATTGAGAGTGAGGGGATGGAGAACTATTTATCATGCTCCTGGAAGCCAAAAGAAAGCTGGAGTAGCCATACTTCTATCAGACAAACTAGACTTTAAATTAAAGGCTGTAACAAGAGATGAAGAAGGGCATTATATAATAATCACAGGGTCTATCCACCAGGAAGAGCTAACTATTATAAATGTCTATGTGCCAAATACCCGAGCCCCCAGATATATAAAACAATTACTCATAAACATAAGCAACCTTATTGATAAGAATGTGGTCATTGCAGGGGACTTTAACACCCCACTTACAGAAATGGATAGATCATCTAGACACACAGTCAATAAAGAAACAAGGGCCCTGAATGATACATTGGATCAGATGGACTTGACAGATATATTTAGAACTCTGCATCCCAAAGCAACAGAATATACTTTCTTCTCGAGTGCACATGGAACATTCTCCAAGATAGATCATATACTGGGTCACAAAACAGCCCTTCATAAGTTTACAAGAATTGAAATTATACCATGCATACTTTCAGATCACAATGCTATGAAGCTTGAAATCAACCACAGGAAAAAGTCTGGAAAACCTCCAAAAGCATGGAGGTTAAAGAACACCCTACTAACGAATGAGTGGGTCAACCAGGCAATTAGAGAAGAAATTAAAACATATATGGAAACAAACGAAAATGAAAATACAACAATCCAAACGCTTTGGGACGCAGCGAAGGCAGTCCTGAGAGGAAAATACATTGCAATCCAGGCCTATCTCAAGAAACAAGAAAAATCCCAAATACAAAATCTAACAGCACACCTAAAGGAAATAGAAGCAGAACAGCAAAAGCAGCCTAAACCCAGCAGAAGAAGAGAAATCATAAAGATCAGAGCAGAAATAAACAATATAGAATCTAAAAAAACTGTAGAGCAGATCAACGAAACCAAGAGTTGGTTTTTTGAAAAAATAAACAAAATTGACAAACCTCTAGCCAGGCTTCTCAAAAAGAAAAGGGAGATGACCCAAATAGATAAAATCATGAATGAAAATGGAATGATTACAACCAATCCCTCAGAGATACAAACAATCATCAGGGAATACTATGAAAAATTATATGCCAGCAAATTGGACAACCTGGAAGAAATGGACAAATTTCTAAACACCCACACTCTTCCAAAACTCAATCAGGAGGAAATAGAAAGCTTGAACAGACCCATAACCAGCGAAGAAATTGAATCGGTTATCAAAAATCTCCCAACAAATAAGAGTCCAGGACCAGATGGCTTCCCAGGGGAGTTCTACCAGACATTTAAAGCAGAGATAATACCTATCCTTCTCAAACTATTCCAAGAAATAGAAAGGGAAGGAAAACTTCCAGACTCATTCTATGAAGCCAGTATTACTTTGATTCCTAAACCAGACAGAGACCCAGTAAAAAAAGAGAACTACAGGCCAATATCCCTGATGAATATGGATGCAAAAATTCTTAATAAGATACTAGCAAATCGAATTCAACAGCATATAAAAAGAATTATTCACCATGATCAAGTGGGATTCATTCCTGGGATGCAGGGCTGGTTCAACATTCGCAAATCGATCAACGTGATACATCACATTAACAAAAAAAAAGAGAAGAACCATATGATCCTGTCAATCGATGCAGAAAAGGCCTTTGACAAAATCCAGCACCCTTTCTTAATAAAAACCCTTGAGAAAGTCGGGATAGAAGGAACATACTTAAAGATCATAAAGGCCATTTATGAAAAGCCCACAGCTAACATCATCCTCAACGGGGAAAAACTGAGAGCTTTTTCCCTGAGATCAGGAACACGACAGGGATGCCCACTGTCACCGCTGCTGTTTAATATAGTGCTGGAAGTTCTAGCATCAGCAATCAGACAACAAAAGGAAATCAAAGGCATCAAAATTGGCAAAGATGAAGTCAAGCTTTCGCTTTTTGCAGATGACATGATATTATACATGGAAAATCCGATAGACTCCACCAAAAGTCTGCTAGAACTGATACATGAATTCAGCAAAGTTGCAGGATACAAAATCAATGTGCAGAAATCAGTTGCATTCTTATACACTAACAATGAAGCAACAGAAAGACAAATGAAGAAACTGATCCCATTCACAATTGCACCAAGAAGCATAAAATACCTAGGAATAAATCTAACCAAAGATGTAAAAGATCTGTATGCTGAAAACTATAGAAAGCTTATGCAGGTAATTGAAGAAGATATAAAGAAATGGAAAGACATTCCCTGCTCATGGATTGGAAGAATAAATATTGTCAAAATGTCAATACTACCCAAAGCTATCTACACATTCAATGCAATCCCAATCAAAATTGCACCAGCATTCTTCTCGAAACTAGAACAAGCAATCCTAAAATTCATATGGAACCACAAAAGGCCCCGAATAGCCAAAGTAATTTTGAAGAAGAAGACCAAAGCAGGAGGCATCACAATCCCAGACTTTAGCCTCTACTACAAAGCTGTCATCATCAAGACAGCATGGTATTGGCATAAAAACAGACACATAGACCAATGGAATAGAATAGAAACCCCAGAACTAGACCCACAAACGTATGGCCAACTCATCTTTGACAAAGCAGGAAAGAACATCCAATGGAAAAAAGACGGTCTCTTTAACAAATGGTGCTGGGAAAACTGGACAGCAACATGCAGAAGGTTGAAACTAGACCACTTTCTCACACCATTCACAAAAATAAACTCAAAATGGATAAAGGACCTGAATGTGAGACAGGAAACCATCAAAACCTTAGAGGAGAAAGCAGGAAAAGACCTCTCTGACCTCAGCCATAGCAATCTCTTACTCGGCACATCCCCAAAGGCAAGGGAATTAAAAGCAAAAGTGAATTACTGGGACCTTATGAAGATAAAAAGCTTCTGCACAGCAAAGGAAACAACCAACAAAACTAAAAGGCAACCAACGGAATGGGAAAAGATATTTGCAAATGACACATCGGACAAAGGGCTAGTATCCAAAATCTATAAAGAGCTCATCAAACTCCACACCCGAAAAACAAATAACCCAGTGAAGAAATGGGCAGAAAACATGAATAGACACTTCTCTAAAGAAGACATCCGGATGGCCAACAGGCACATGAAAAGATGTTCAACGTCGCTCCTTATCAGGGAAATACAAATCAAAACCACACTCAGATACCACCTCACGCCAGTCAGAGTGGCCAAAATGAAGAAATCAGGAGACTATAGATGCTGGAGAGGATGTGGAGAAACGGGAACCCTCTTGCACTGTTGGTGGGAATGCAAATTGGTGCAGCCGCTCTGGAAAGCAGTGTGGAGGTTCCTCAGAAAATTAAAAATAGACCTACCCTATGACCCAGCAATAGCACTGCTAGGAATTTATCCAAGGGATACAGGAGTACTGATGCATAGGGGCACCTGTACCCCAATGTTTATAGCGGCACTCTCAACAATAGCCAAATTATGGAAAGAGCCTAAATGTCCATCAACTGATGAATGGATAAAGAAATTGTGGTTTATATACACAATGGAATACTACGTGGCAATGAGAAAGAATGAAATATGGCCTTTTGTAGCAACATGGATGGAACTGGAGAGTGTGATGCTAAGTGAAATAAGCCATACAGAGAAAGACAGATACCATATGGTTTCACTCTTATGTGGATCCTGAGAAACATAACAGAAACCCATGGGGGAGGGGAAGGAAAAAAAAAAAAAAAAAAAAGAGGTTAGAGTGGGAGAGAGCCAAAGCATTAGAGACTGTTAAAAACTGAGAACAAACTGAGGGTTGATGGGGGGTGGGAGGGAGGGCAGGGTGGGAGGGAGGGCAGGGTGGGTGATGGGTATTGAGGAGGGCACCTTTTGGGATGAGCACTGGGTGTTGTATGGAAACCAATTTGACAGTAAATTTCATATATTAAAAAAGAAAAAAAAAAAGAAAAAAAAAAATAAATTCTTTTGTATGTATTATGTGTTGAAATTATGTTTTAGATATTGGATTCAACAAAACACATAATTAAGTTCAATTTAACGTTTCTTTTTATAGTTTACGGTGGTGACTAAAACATTTAAAATTAAGGATGTGGTTCACATTGGACAGCACTATTTTAGTATCAATTATTTTAGTGGGATAAAGCCGTCATTAATCTTTTGAACTTCTCAAATGGATCTGTCAATACTGCTTTGATGTGAGCCATAAATGTGTAAAAGTTGCATATAAACACAACAATGTAAAACTTTCAAAAATATAAGTTTTAAATGTAAAGATTTTACTGTCTAGTTTGGAAGACAACACATGTCAAATTTTCTCAGTCTTGTGTGGTATATGCTTTAAATCCCCTGATGTAGCCCTTTTCATGCATTCAATGTTCAAGTTTTCTAACAGCTAATTGGAGAGATCTTGGTTTGCTATGCAATATGACCCTGGTGGCGATTAGTCCTGAAAGTTTTTGGTCCCTTGATGAGCAGATGTTAATATATGATAGTATTTAAACTAGTAAACTTTTATTAGTTCCTAAGAGATAGTAGTTTAACTTCACATTAGCACATTATATCATATTTGTAAGACTTTTCTGTTTGTATCCAGTTACATGCACTTTATTATTATTTTTAATTTTAATTTTAAATTTATTTTCATCCAACTTAGTTAACATGTAGTGTAATAATGATTTCAGGAAAAGAATTTAGTGATTCATCACTTTACATATAACACCCAGTGCTCATCCCAGCAAGTGTCCTGCTTAATCCATCCCCCCATCCAAAACTCCACCAGCAACCCTCAATTTGTAATCTGTATTTAAGAGTTTCTTATGGTTTGTCTCCCTCTCTGTTTTTATATTATTTTTGCTTTCCTTCCCTTATGTTCATCTGTCTTATTTCTTAAATTCCACATATGAATGAAATCATATGATATTTGTCTTTCTCTGACTGGCTTATTTTGCTTAGCATAACATACTTAAGGTCCATCCATGTTGTTTCAAATGGCAAGATATCATTCTTTTTGATCACTGAGTAATGTTTCATCATATATACACATATGTATACATACTACATCTTCTTTATCCATTCATCAGTCAATGGGACATTTGGGCTCTTTTCATACTTTGACTATTGTTGATTGTGTTACTATGAACATTGGGGTGCATAGGCCCCTTCAAAACAGCATAACTGAATCCTTTGGATAAATACCTAGTAGTGCAATTGCTAGGTCATAGGGTAGTTCTATTTTAATTTTTTTGAGGAATTTCCATATTGTTTTCCAGAGTGGCTGCACCAGGTTGCATTCCCACCAGCACTACAAAAGTGTTGCTCTTTCTCCATATCCTCAGCAACTTCTGATGTTGCCTGAATTGTTCATATTCTGACAGGTGTGAGGTGGTATCTTATTGTGGTGTTAATTTGTATTTCCCTGATGATGAGTGACGTTGAGCATTTTTTCATGTGTGTCTTAGCAATCTGGATGTCTTCTTTGGAGAAGTGTCTGTTCATGTCTTTTGCCCATTTATTCACTGGATTATTTGGTTTTTGGGTGTTGAGTTTGATAAATTACTTATAGATTTTGGATACAATCTCTTTATCTGTTTTGTCATTTGCAAATATATTCCCCCATTGTTTCAGTTGCCTTTTAGTTTTGCTGATTGTTTCCTTAGCTGTGCAGAAGGTTTTTATCTTGATGAAGTCCTAATAGTTCATTTTTGCTTTTGTTTCCCTTGCCTCTGGAGACATGTTGAGTAAGAAGTTGATGTGGCAGAGGTCAAAGAGGTTGTTACCTGTTTTCTCTTCTAGGATTTTGATGGCTTCCTGTGTTATATTTAGGTCTTTCATTCATTTTGAGTTCATTTTTGTGTATAGTGTAAAAATGTGGTCCAAGTTTATTCTTCTACATGTCACTGTCCAGTTTTCCCAACACCATTTGCTGAAGAGACTGTATTTTTTCCATTGGATATTCTTTCCTGCTTTATCAAAGATTAGTTGGCTATACCTTTGTGGGTTTGTTTCTGGGTTCTCTACTCTGTTCTATTGATTGATGTGTCTGTTCTTCTGCCAGTAACATACTGTCTTGATGATTACTGCTTTTTAATATGGCTTGAAGTCCAGAATTGCAATGTCCCAGCTTTGGTTTTCCTTTTCAGGATTGCTTTGGCTGTTTGGGGTCCTGTCTGGATCCATACAAATTTTAGGATTATTTGTTCTAGCTCAGTGAAGAATGCTGGTGTTATTTTCATAGGAATTGCACTAAATATGTAGATTGCTTTGGGTCGTATCAACATTTTAACAATATTTGTTCTTCCAATACATAATCATGGAATGTTTTTCCACTTTTTAAGTCGTATTTAAAAAAAAAATTTTAACGTTTATTTATTTTTTGAGACAGAGACAGAGCATGAACGGGGGAGGGCCAGAGAGAGAGGGAGACACAGAATCTGAAGCGGGCTCCAGGCTCTGAGCTGTCAGCACAGAGCCTGACGCAGGGTTGGAACTCACAGAGCGGGAGATCATGACCTGAGCCGAAGTCGGACGCTTAATCGACTGAGCCACCCAGGCGCCCCCCCTTTTTTTTAAAAAAAATTTTTAATGTTTATTTATTTTTGAGACAGAGACAGAGCATGAATGGAGGAGGGCCAGAGAGAGAGGGAGACATAGAATCTGAAGCAGGCTACAGGCTCTGAGCTGTCAGCACAGAGCCCGTAAGTCATATTTTAAACCAAATAATTTTTTAAGGTTGAAATGTGTGAGAGAATGAGATTGTGGAGAGCTCTTTTTCAAGTAACAAAGAAAAAGGTTATCTATGGCATGAACCTAATTGGATATTGACATTGTTTTTTCTTTGTTTTTTTTTTTTTTTTACTTTTGATAGTTATATTTTTCCCAATAAAATGTTGATTATGTTCTTTAAACTATTGATTCTTAATTATGTCAGTACCTGTTTTTGGTGTTTGTTCTTTTTTCCAATAGTAGCTCATAATGGTACCTAGAAGAAGAGGAGTGTGATACCAATTCATTGTTATTTATTGTGAGACAGAGAAGAACAAGAAATGGACAGTTTTGCAGAATGAAAACTTAAGTAGGCCCAGGATGAATCAATGAAGGCTAAGAGGCCTAGATTTTGGGGACAGTATTGGCATTAGACTGTTGAGAGATTTTCCTTCCATGATGAAACAAGGAAATACACTTATGAGTTGTTATTAAGGTGCAAAAGCTTATATTTAGAAAGAACCTTTTAAAATAAATTTTTCACTATCCACAAGGGTAACAGATGAGTAACATGAAACACAATGAGACCACCTAATTTGTTCCCAAGAACCCAACTTTTTGTGTAGTTGAGTAAGCCTTACCTTTCAGACCTTTAACTCTCTATCTAGTGCTTTCTTATGTTGTCAGGTAACTTACTACATATAGATATGCCTTATTCCATTCCTCATTCTCTCCCATTGAGAAAAATATGTTCTTGGAACTCATATTGTATTACCACTAACCATAGTTTTAGCTCCTGACAGCAACAATATTCTATTTTTGTGTATTCATATCTGAAGAATTACCAGGACACAAAGTATCTTTAGATACTATACAATTAACATGAAAATAATGTTCAGATATTACATTTTTGATATTTAAATTATTATTACTGCATCATATATTATAATCCTTGCAATCTTTAACTCTTTAGCAGAGCTATCTGTGCATATCATAAAATATGACACTCTGGATCCAAAAGATAAATGTCCTCCCCTTTGGGGAGGAGAATTTAGGAATCTCTTAAATCTGATCAAACTCATTGCTAATTGTTTCACAAATGAGAAATCCAAGAAAAATCCCAGTTCTCTTGCAATGCACATTTCAAAAGACAACCCAATTACAGACCCAGTTACACATGAATAGCAATCTTCCATCATTCAGGACTGAAATTCAACTCCTATGTCTTTGTATCCAATATGCTTCCTTCTGTGGAAATAAGAATAAGAATGCATTACACATTACATAGCTGTACCCCCAAATATCCACAGTTGTATATTCAAGAATGCAAAGGCATGAAATATTAACAGCTGTATATTCAGGAACATAAATTTGTCACTTCAGAACCTACCCATGGAATCTCTGTATGTTGTTAGTATAGGATAATATGTGTGGAGAAAAAAAGTAAAGTGGTCAAGGATATTGTTAAAGTAAAAGTGAGACAAAAGGAAACTTACAATGAAACTTAAATTTTATTAAATAAGACACAATATCCAATAACCAGTTTGAAATTGTAACTCATAGATAAAATTTCAGCTGACTTACCCATTATTTGATTCATCTTAAACTATATTAGGAATGAAGAGATCCAGTTGTCCTTATTACCACCCTTTCTTTAATAATCTCTGGATTCCTTGCTTGATCTCCTGGGTCCGCACTCCATAAACTATGGGGTTGAGGGCTGCGGGGATGACATGGTGGAGGACGTTGAGCAAGACTGGAACATCAGGGGAGACCTTCTTCTTCACCACATGAGTGAGCACGAAGACCAGAAGGATGGTGCTGAAGAAGAGGATAAGGATGAAGTGGGAGCCACATGTGCTCAGGGCCTTGGCCACAGCACCCTCTGCCTTGAGTCTCAGCACAGCTCGCAGTATGAGGGTGTAGGAGAGGAAGATGAAGATGAGGTCAGATCCTAGCAGTGTCCAGCCTCCAGCAAACTGGTAGAGGCGATTGATGGTGACATCATTACAGGAGAGCCTGGAGACAGACATATTGGCACAGATGCAGTTTTCAATGACTTTTCTCCCACAATAATGGAGTCTGGATGAGAGAATGGGAATAGGCACTGTAGAAATAACATTCCTGGCCAAAATAAAAATGGCAGCCTTGGCTACAAATTGGTCAGTGATGATGGATGGGTACCTCAGTGGATGGCAGATGGCCACATAACGGTCATAGGCCATGACCATGAATGTGCAGGACTCCATGGCAAGGAAACAGTTCATAATGTACATCTGGAGGAAGCAGGAATAGAAGCTGATGGACTTGAGTTCAAACCAAAAGATGGCCAGGACCTTGGGAATGACAGTGAGGCAGAGCACAATGTCCAATAGGGAGAGGATGCTGAGTAGATAGTACATGGGCTCATGCAGAGAGGCTTCCAGCCATATAGTGATCAGGAGAACACCATTGGCCCCCATGGCCAGGAAGAAGAGAAGGCTTAGGGGGAGGGAAAAAGAAAGTTGCCAGGTGTGGGACCTGACAAAACAATTCAGGAGGAAATCTGAAACCTCAGAGGAGATGGTGTCATTTTGGTGTGCTGTCATATTTTTTCATATATTTCTACAGCTTTCTTGTAGTGGTCTGTAAAATTAGGATAAAAATTAGCTAGTGACACATGACACATGGATTTAGAACTATTTGCCTCACCTAGGTGACATGCTTGAGTCCTAGCAAGTTGTCCAGAGTCACGTGAATTCATCTGTTTGTCCTTTGTGCCATGCTACTGGGATAATCCTATCAATTTAAGCAGTATAGAGGACTGAGGATTTGTGCTTTGTTTAGATATGTTTGAATTATTCAAAATGTAAGTTTAAGGAAGTTTTATATCTTTGCAGCAACTAAAGAGAAGGAGAAATTACTTGGAAACTACTTTGTGAAAGGTGAGTCTCTAAATTTGTACTCTTAAATTTCTTCCCTTTTGTGTTTTATTCTTTAATTACCACCTAGACTACCACATGACAATTTAGCAATATGCACAAATGAGTAGCAGAGTCTGGCACAAAGTAAGGACTCAGGCGCATGGCCTTAGTTCTCTATGCCACCCCCCATTCTGAATTTTCAGCTATAGTTGGCTTTAATCACAGTTTGAAAAAATGATACCCTGGAATAAATTTAGTTAATTTTCACCTTGTCTAAAATGTTATTTTAGTTCATTGGTTGTTGATCCCACCAAAGAATTGCCAATAGGTATTCATATATGTAGGATTCTTAGCTTCAGGGAACAAACAGTTTTAACAGTAGAATGTGCAATTCCACATAAGTGTGTGACAGTGGCCAAATAATTGCCGGTACATATTAATATATGTAGGATTCTTAACTTTGGTGAAGAAACAACCTTAAAAGTAGAATGTGCACATAGAAATGTGAGAATGATATGTGTCTTTAAACAAGATGAAAGTTGATTGTTCTGATTGCAGTAATGTGAGGGTGATGAAGTCTACCTCAAGTCCTTTCGTTTCCTTTCTATATCCCTTTTGGTCTTCACTGTAACAATCCAGGTCCTCTTGTCTAGTGGTTATGCTGTGCCTTGGTGGAGTACTCACAAGGATTGGCAGATGCTGCACATACAGGTGTTCATGAAGATAAACACCCATAGAAAAAAAAAAAACATCCAGTCTTGAGTTGGTTAACAAAGGACCTTCTCCGGTCTTGGCCACTGTGTTCATTGAACTTTGCTTTTTCTTAAATTTTTCTCATTGGATACATTCACTTGTAAGTTTGAGACATAACTAATTGCACCTGAACAGCCCAGACCTTGCCACAATGACCTACAGGATGCACAACCTCATGCCACCAAATTTGAAATACTCCCTCCAAACACCACTTTCGTCATTTAGGTTTGTCTTTGATCTTGCCCACCCTCTGATCTAAGTCTTTGCAAAATTTTTACACTTATTCTTATAGGTCAGAGCCCCCAAATTCACCATGTTCAAGAATCTTTAAATTTTCAATCATTCAGAGTATTCTTGGCAGGAATTGGGAATAAATTACATGGAAGGAAGGAATATCTTGAAATGACCATTAGAGGGTATAGCCAAATGGAAAAAAATGGCAATTCAGGCATGAGTATCCATGGAGAGGTACAGAAGAAGAAGCATATTCTCTTTGTCTCCTGAAGAACTTTAGGATAATTATAGCCCTAGGATGAAATTTCTGAGGACAACATAGGAGTGTTTTTTATCTGTTCTTTCCACTCACTGACTCTTCCTTTCTTCTCTTTTCTCGGGATGTTCCTCTGAGTTCAATCCATAATTTATCCAAAAAGCATTGAACTACCTACTCAGCCTTAGAAGTAAAGTATCTGAGACCATGCTGTTCTACTCTCCTCTTAAAATCTTGGATTGCAATCAGAGCTAGCCAGTGGAGCACTAGGGCTGAGGACCTAGAGCTAATGACTACAGGTTGTGGGTAGGGACAGGATGAAGAAGCCAGTGAGGTTGAAGAACAATGATAAAATCAGAGACCCTGCAGAGTTAACTTTTATCAGACTGCAGGATAGCACTATGGAAGCCCTGTTTGAAAAAGGGGAAGGGTTGTTAGGGACCACCTAACTCCAAAACTCAGAATTGTGAAACCTCTCTCCCAAGTATCATTTCAGACATCATTGATCTAAACCAACCAGTGTGACAGATACCTCTATGATCTGTGCATAACTTTCTGTTTGTGGCAGCAATAGCTTTTAGAAATTCTTTATATTGAGCTGACATAGGAGGAACAACCTTCTGACTCTCACTGACCCTCCAACTGTGATCTCTGTCCTAAACCTAAAATATAAAGTTTATTTGTTTATTTTGAGAGAGAAAGCACACAAGTCAGGGAGGGGCAGAGGGACAGGGAGAGAGAAAATCCCAAGCAGGCTCTGTACTGTCAGTGCGGTGCCTGGGTGCAGGGCTTGAACTCATGACCTGAGCTTGAACTCATGAACTGAACCATGAGATCATAGACTCAGACACTTAACTGACTGAGCCACCCAGGTGCCCCGAGATTAAATTTCATTCCTATGCCATGATTCAAACATTTGTGGGCAGAAGATTCTTTGC
The DNA here is from genome assembly GCF_018350215.1 of Panthera leo. Classification (NCBI taxonomy): domain Eukaryota; kingdom Metazoa; phylum Chordata; class Mammalia; order Carnivora; family Felidae; genus Panthera; species Panthera leo. Next base: position 62,758,301 of record NC_056688.1, on the reverse strand, counting down.
CCTAAACTAAATTTTCGTATTCACATATGAAACCCCCACGTTTGCAAATCTGAGTCCCAGATGATATAGTTACCTGACTCCCTCTGTTCATTAATCTACTAGAGACAAATTCCTGCCCCTCTGCATCTCTGGCAGCACCCAGCAAAAGATCCAAAAAGGCAAGAGAAGAGCAAAAGGGAAGGTCTCAGAGCATAGGTTCTCACAGGTGCCTCCTGACCTGAGGCAGGATGCAGTCTCTACTACCCCATTTTCAGACTACTTCAGCAGTAGTGATTCAGGAATGGAATGCAGCACAGATCTGCATTGAAGAGAGAGATCCCCCCACCTTCACCCCATGTTCTCCTTAATCATGCTATAGCTACCTTTCAGGCATCCTCTACACAAACTTACATAGGATGGAGTAGGGGTCTGGCTCCACTGATACTGCTGTTCCAGTTAGTTCCTGAAGTATCTGGGTGGAGTTATAACTCCAGAACCTTGGGGACTTTGCCCTCTGGGAACTTTCCATCCCTAATTCCTTGTACCTAAAATGTTCTCCTGGGACAGACAAGCAGGCAGGTAGAAGAAAATGATTTTTTTCCTCTCTAAAAGCAAGGAGCTCTTGTAATTCAGCCGAACATTGACGGTGTGTTCTGTAGGCAGTTAGTCTCCTGGGTGTAGGGGTTTTACATCCATACATCCATTTTCACAGTTATTTGCAGATGCACACCTAGTGCCCTCCATGGGTCCAATAAGTTCGCTCAGAAGTTCTCATGGGCTTCCTGCACGTAATTGTTAGATAAGTACCCCCTCACCATGTTATTGAATGGATTGATGTTAACTTATCATGACTTTTATCACTGCATTATAATGGCAAAAATCCATGAGAAACTTAAAAAGAATATTCCTGAGAAAATGCATTATGTTTTTCAGAGAAAAAAATCCCATAGAAATTTTTGCTGTAGTGAAAGATTTTTCAGCTGGGATGTATATAGAGCTATATATTAGGAAACATGATCTGTTCCTTCATTTCTTACTTTCATTTTGAACCTCATGTGAATTACTCATACCCCTCCAATATAGAGCAACCATGAACACTTTCTTTACTACTTATTTATTTATTTTCATGAATCTTTTTTATTTGAGTGTAGTTGACACAAAATGTTTCATAGGTTTCAGGCGTGTAACCTAGCGTTTCAACAAGTCTATCCATTATGCTATGGTCACCACAAGTGTAGCTACCATCTGTCACCATACAGAGCTATTAGAATACCATTCATTATATACCTTATCCTGTGCTTCAGTCTCTTTAAAGGTCTTCTTTTACTCTGTTTTTACTTCTCTCTCTTCTGTATATCTCAACATTGCTCATATTTCTCTTTCCTTCAGGAGAATGAAAACTCTAGTGTCCTTAAAATATGTCCTTCTAATTAATCTTAAGTACACTCATTAGTTATCTGTTTGTTTATGGGAGAATACTTTGGAAATTGGCTTTCTAAGAATGTCATTGTGTTATAAATCTGATGTTATTCTTTGTTTACACCCAAAAGTAATTTCTAAAAATCTGTCCATGTTGCTTTAAGTCCACTTGATCTTTTTTGGTGGCTGTTCTATTCCCATTATATGCATTTTCCCTCTATGTAAGTAGTCAACACCCAAGTGACCTGTAATTGTTACTAAAAATATTGTTGCTGTCAATATCCTGTACACTTCTCTTTATAGACCTAAAGTAGATATATGTGGAGGATTTTTGATTCGGTCATAGCATATAAATTATTTAATTTCACTAGGAATTACCAAATTTCTCTCCAAAATATTTACAAAATCTTACTAGAAATTCCTAAAGTTCCTTTATTTTTCATAATCCTTATAGCATTTGATGCTATCTTGTTAAAAAAAAACCTATAAAGATGTAACATACTATTTTATTGTTTTTAATTTGATTTTCTCCTGATAAGTAAGCATCGTTCATATAGTGTTTGGCCATTTGTGGTTTTCAGGCTGTAAATTATGTGGTCATATCCTTTGCCTGATTTTTCTATTAATATTTGTTTTTATTGCATATTTACAAAATCTCTGTGCATATTTTAAATATTAGAACCCTTTGTTGGCTAGATATTACTAGTATCTCCTCTAGTTTGCTATAAAGCTCTCAATTTTATTATTGTCTGCTGCCCAGTATTCAATGGACATCTTTCAATTTCACCAAGTCAAACTCTATTTTTTCTATAAATAGATTTTCTCTGTGGATCCTATTTAGCGAACATTCCAGAAGATCGCAAAGATGCTTTTGTTTACTTTAATTGTTTTTAAAACATGCATTATGTTTCATACCAATGTATTTAAATCTGTTTGTGGTTTATAATGCCAAGAGTAAGGAGTGGTATTAAGTTAGTACAAACTGCTATATTCACAACTGTGCAGCTATCAAATACTGTGTTGCTATTGTAAATATCTTCTACTTTGAGTCCCCTAGCCCCTCAACACTACCCTGGGCACTCTCATGGTGTCTCCTGGACTTCCCCATGATCCACAAAGTGTGCGTTATTGACAGCAGAATAGGGTCCATCAGTGGCAGCGACAGGGCACGGTCTGAATAGCTTCTGTTTTGTTGATGGAGGTGCTGTACCAGTTACTAAGCATTTTTCCCCCCAGTTTAAACAAAATTATCTAAGCCGTTTTAATTATGCTTTAGTGTTTTAACCTATCCACCTATCTTGTTGACCTATGTGTTCTATGTAAACTGTCCTGGGTGTGTTTTTTGTATTGTTTTGTTTAGTTTACTTTTTAAAATGTAAATTCTAATTAGTAAACATGCAGTATAATATTACTTCCAGATGTACAATATAGTAACTCAACAGTTCCATACATCACCCATGCTCATCAGAACAAGTGCACTCTTTAATCCCCACAAACTATTTAACTCATGCCCCTAACCCCCTCCTCTCTGGTAACCATCAATTTGTTTTCTATAGTTTGGAGTCTGTTTCTTGGTTGCCTCTCTCTCTTTTATTTTTCCCTTTCCTAATTTTTTTTTGTTTCTTAAATTCCACATGTGAGTGAAATATGGTATTTGTCTTTCTCTGACTGACTTGTTTCACTTATCATGATACTCTGCTCCATCATGTGATTGCAAATAGCAAGATTTCATTATTTTGTATGGCTAAGTAATATTCCATTGTGTATACATAGCACATTTTCTTTATCCATTTATTAGTAATTGGACATTTGGGATCTTTCCATAATTTGGCTATTGTAGATAATGCTGCTATAAATATTGGGGTAGAATATCCCTTTTAACTAGTATTTTTTGTATTCTTTGATACATACCTAGTAGTGTAATTGCTAACTTGTAGGGTAGTTCTATTTTTAACTTTTTGAAGAACTTCCATACTCTTTTCCAGAGTGGCTGCACCAGTTTGCATTCCCACCAACAGCGCAAGAGGATTTTCCTTTCTCCACATCCTCACCAGCTCCTGTTGTTTTTTGTGCTGTTGATTTTAGCCATTCTGACTGCTGTGAAGTAATATCTCATTGTAGTTTTGATTTGTATTTCCCTGATGATGAGTGATATTGAGGACCTTTTCATGTGTCTGCTAGCCATCTGGGGTCTTCTTTGGAAAAATATCTATTCATGTATTCTGCCCATTTTTAAATTCATTTTTTATTTTGGAGGGTGTTGAGTTTTATAGGTTCTTCATATATTTTGGATACTAACCCTTTATCATATATGTCATTTGTGAATATTTGTTCCCATTCCATAGGCTGCCTATTAGTTTTATTGATTATTTCCTTCACCATCCAGAAGCTTTTTATTTTGATGTAGCCCCAATAGTTTGTTTCTGCTTTAGTTTCCCTTCTCTCAGGAGACACATTTAGTAAGAAGTTGGTATGGCTAATGTCAAAGAGGATACTGCCTGTATTCTCCTCTAGGGCTTTTAAGGTTTCATGTCTCACATTTAAGTCTTTCATCTATTTTGAATTCATTTTTGTGTGAGGTATAAGAAAGTGGTCCAGGGACTCAGTTGGTTAAGCATCCAACTTTGGCTCAGGTCATGATCTCACAATTCATGAGTTCAAGCCCAGCATTGGGCTCTGTGCTGACAGCTTGGAGCCTGGAGTCTGCCTCAGATTCTGTGTCTTCCTCTCTCTCTCTCTCTCTGCCTCTCCCCACCTCTCTCTCAAAAGTAAACATTAAAAAAATAAAAATAAATAAAAGAAAGTGGTCCAGTTTCATCCTTTTGCATGTTGCTGTCCAGTTTTCCCAGCACCATTGGTTACAGAGACTGTCTTTTTCCCTTTAGAAATTCTTTTGTTTACATTTAATTGACTATATATTTGTGGGTTCTTTTCTGGGTTTTCTATTCTCTTCTAGTGACCTATCCATTTTTTTAATGTTTGTTATTTTTGAGAGAGAGAGAGAGAGAGAGAGAGAGACAGAGTGCAAGCAGGGGAGGGGCAGAGAGAGAGGCAGGCACAGAATCTGAAGCAGGCTACAGGCTCTGAGCTGTCAGCACAGTGCTCCATGCGGGGCTCGAACTCACAGACTGTGAGATGATGACCTAAGCTGAAGTTAGACACTTAACTGAATGAGCCACCCAGGTGCCTTCTCTATGAGTCCGTTTTTGTGTCAGTACCATACTGTTTTGATCACTACTGCATTGTAACATAAATTGAAGCTAGAAATTGTGATTCCTCCAGCTTTGATTTTCTTTTTCAAGTCTGCGTTGGCTATTTGGGGTCTTTTGTGGTTTCATAGAAATTTTAGGATTGTTTATTCTAGCTCTATAAACAATGATATTTGCACGTTGGTAAGGATTGTGTTAACTGTATAGGTTGTTTGAGAAGCATAGACATTTTAACAATATTTATTCTTCCAATCTATGAGCAAGGAATGTTTTTCCATTTCTTTGTGTCCTCTTTTATTTCTTTCATGAGTATTTTATAGTTTTCAGAATATAGTTCTTTCATCTCTCATGGGGAGACTTATTCCTATCTTATTGTTTTTGGTGCAGTTGTAAATGGGATTGTTTTCTTAATTTCTCTTTCTTTTGCTTTATTATAGTTCTGTATGTTGATTTTGCATTCTGTGACTTTAACGATTCCATTTATCAGTTCTAGCCATTTTTTTTTTGGTGGAGTCTTTTAGGTTTTCTATGTGTAGTGTCGTGTCATCTGCAAATACTTTTATTTCTTCCTTGCTGATTTGGACGCCTTTTACTTATTTTTGTTGTCTGATTGCTCTAGCTATGACTTCCAGTACTATGTTAAATAATGGTGGTGAGAGTGGATATACCTGTCTTATTCCTGACCATAGAGGAAAAGCTCTCAGGTTTTCCTCACTGAGGATGATATTAGTTGTGGGTTTTTTATAGATGGCCTTTATTATGTTTCAGTATTTTCTCTCTAAAACTACTGTTGTGAGGTTTTTGTTTGTTTGTTTGTTTTACCATCAGTTAATGTTGTACTTTGTCAAATGCTTTTTCTGCTTCTGTTTAAATGATCATATGGTTCTTCTTTTTTTTTTTTTTTATTCATGTGCTCTATCACATTGATTGATTTGCCAATATTAAACCACCACACCAGGAATAAATCACTCTTGATAGTGGGGAATGATTTTTTAAAGATATTGTTAGATTTGATTTCCTAGTATTTTGTTGAGAAATTTTGCATATATGTTCTTCGGGGATATTGGCTTATAGGTTTCTTTTTTAGTGGAGGCTTTATCTGGTTTTGGTATCGGGGTAATGTTGGCTCATAGAATAAATTTGTGTGTGTTTTTTTTCCTTTCCATATTTTGGAATAGTTTGAGAAAAATAAATATTAACTCTTCTTTTTTATTTTATATATAGAGAAAGCCTAAGGGAGAGGGGCAGAGAGAGAGAGAGAGAGAGAGAGAGAGAGTGAATCATAAGCAGGCTATACATTCAGTGCAGAGCTCAATGTGGGGCTTGATCCCACCACCCTGGGATCATGACCTGAACTGAAAGCAAGAGTTGACACTCAACTGACTGAGCCCCCCAGGTGCCCCATATTAACTCTTCTTTAAATGTTTTATAAAATTCACCTGTGAAGCCATCTGGCCCCAGACTTTTGTTTGTTGGGATTGTTTTGATTATCGATTTAATTTCTTTGTTGGTTATCAGTCTGTTCAAGTTTTTTATTTTTTCTGTTAATTTTTGGAAGTTTATATGTTTGTAGGAATTTATCTATTTGTACCAGGTTGTCCGATTTCTTGGCATATAGTTTTTAATAATATTCTCTCATAATTTTTTGTATTTCTACGGTGTTGACTGTTATTTCTCCTCTCTCATTTGTGATTTTTTTTATTTGGATCTTTTCTCTTTTTGATATGTCCAGCTAGAGGCTTATCTATTTTATTAATTTTTTTCAATGAACCATCTCCTGGTTTCATTGATCTGTTCTAATTTTTTTTAGTTTTCTTCCAACTCTTGAGGAAGCCTGTATTGCTATTTCCCTCTTAGGACCACTTTTGCTGCATCCCTAAGGTATTGGACTGTTGTGTTTTCATTTTCATTTGTTTCAATGTATTTTTTATTTCTTCTTTGATTTCCTGGTTGACCCATTAATTGTTTAGTAGGATTTTGTGTTGCTTAACTTCTATGTATTTGTTCTTTCCAAATTTTTTCTTGTGGTTGACTTCTAGTTTTATAGTGTTGTGTCCTAAAAGGTGCATGGTATGATTTCAGTCTTTTTTGTATTTGTTGGGGCCTGTTTTGTGATCTAATACGTTGTCTGTTCTGGAAAATGTTCCATGTAGACTTTAAAAGGATGTGTATTCTGCTGTTTTAGGATGGAATGTTCTGAATATACCTATTAGGTCCATCAGGTCCAGTGTGTCAATCAAAGCCATTGTTTCTTTGTTGATTTTCTACTTAGATGATATATCCATTGCTGGAGGTGGAGAGTTAAAGTACCCTATTTTTGTATTATTATCAATTAGTTCCTGTATATTATAATTAATTCTTTTATATTTTTGGGTGTTCCCATTTTGGGTACATAAATATTTACAATTGTTTTGTCTCATTTTTGGATAACCAGCATACATTCAATCATTTATTCAACATGTATTCAGTCATTAATTTCATAAACATTTATTGGTCTATGCCATACACTGAGCACTGTTTGCACACTCGAAATACAACAGTGAACATAAAAGACAAAAATTCTTGCCCTTCTACTGCTTAAATTTTAGTGAATGTAGGCTGACTAAACAAATAAATGAGTAAATGTAGGTTCATTAAACAGTGACAAATTCTGTGCAGAACAGGAAAACAGAGAAGGTATAAGGACATTGTTTGTGCTTGGGGGGAATATTGTTGGATACTATTTTAAATACTGTGGTCAGGGAGACCCAGTGGACCTGAGGGACAGAGCTATGTGGACAGAGGAACAAAAAGCAAAAAGTTCCAGAGACAGGACTATAGTTCATGTTTTTAAGCAGCTCTTAGGGAGGCATTTCTGACTGGGGGTCTGAAGGAGGAGGTCAGGTAGGTAAAGGAGTCCCACCTACAGGAACAAAATTTATCTCTCTTCTGGGCTTATTTATGTGTTTTAATCTAACTCTTAATTCTAACTTTTGAAATTTTCATTGGACCTTTTTGAGTAATGGGACCAAGATTTATGTGTGTTAGAATCCCATTTTCTAGTTCTGTGCTAGATATAAAATAGCTTTCAATAAATATGCTTAAATGCCTGAGGGAAAGGTTAAAACCTAATGGTTATTTTCAGCATTTTTTAGCGTTGCTTTTTAATTTTACTTTCTTTTCCAAAGTCAATGCACTATCTTTAAGTACTGATACTTCCCATCAACCACACATCCATTACACTGACTCTAAAAGGGATTTAATCAGGAGCAGACAGTGAGGTGTGATGCTTCATTCATCAACATTCATAGCTTCTGGGCTGGGTGCCATGATGAGAGATTATATATACATCTGTATCCTTAGTCACTTCCAGAAAATGATGGAATGTAAGAAATGTGATGTACCTGTGGGTAAGAGAAAAACCATACAATTCATATCATCAGGCATGTCCAGAGAGAGGATTAGGACTGTAATTTTGTCTCCAAGTCCCTGTATTCCAATAGTGATTTTGAGTATTTTAGTTAAGAAAAGTCAAGCTAGAACACAATTACTTGCTGCTTTCGCCCTCCTCAGCAATTTCCTAATCCCCTCTTTAATCTCCTGCATTCATACCCCATAGATAATGGGGTTGAGAGCTGCAGGAATTACATGGTATGACACATTAAGTAAGACAGGGATATCAGGGGAAATTTTTTTCTTGGCTATGTGGGTGAAAACAAAAACCAGTAGGATGGTACTGAAGAAGAGGATGAGGATGAAGTGAGAGCCACAAATGCTCACAACTTTGGCAGCTGCCCCTTTTGCCTTGAGTCTAAGAATGGCTCATAGGATGAAAGTATAGGAGAAAATGATGAGGATGAGGTCAGAGCCCAGAAGAGTCCAAGCCACAACTAAATGGTAAATTCTGTTAAAGGCAATGTTATCACAGGAGAGCTTGGACACAGAGAGATTGGCACACATACAGTTCTCAATTATATTTTTTCCACAGTAATGATGCTGGGCAGAGAGGATGGGAATAGGTGCAGTAAGAAATGTGTTCCGGGCCAAGATGAAGAGAACAGCCTTTCCTACAAACTGGTCAGTGATGATAGATGGGTAGTAGAGAGGCTTACAGATGGACACATAGCGGTCATAGGCCATGGCCAGGAAGGTGCATGATTCCATGGGCAGGAAGGAATTCATGATGAACATCTGGAGGAAGCAGGTAGAGAAGCTGATGGACCTGTGGTCAAACCAGAAGATGGCCAAGACCTTGGGGATGACAGTCAAGCAGAGCATGATGTCCAGCAGGGAAAGGAGGCCGAGCAGGTAGTACATGGGCTTATGCCAAGAGACCTCCATCCTGATCCGGACGGTGATCAGGAGGGTCACGTTGGCCCCATAGCCAGGAGGAAGAGGAGGCTGAGGGGCAGAGACAACCAATGCTTCCAGATGGGGGACCTGACAAAGCAATTCAGGATGAAGTCTGAGACTTCAATAGAGAGGGAGCTGCTGTTCTAAGGCAGCAATGGCAGTGACTTTAGTGAGGCAGATGTCTCTGAGTAGCTGCAGAAGAGAGGAGTAAATCTATCATACTCTGATGGCTATGTACTTAGCTTGTAAAATCCATAAGGGTAAGTACATAGTCCACTTCATCCACCCCACAGCCCTTGTGCCTAGCACATTTTTTGACATATAAGAGGTGGCTAATAGACATTTGTTGAATATATAATATAATGTTTCCACATCTTTGTTATTTCATCTGTGTTTTATCTTTCTTTTATGTGAATGTGTATTTTCAGTTTGTTTGCTTGGTTAATATTTAATGAATCAGAAATTATTTAAACATCAAATGTTATTTAAATTAAATACATAAAATCAAAGGCTGATGAAACATTTCAGTTTAAATTTTAAAATGAACAGAAATGCATTCCAAAGGTTAGATGGGATTCATTTTCAAGATTTTAAGGAAGAAAAAGATGATAATATCCAGTGACATGATGAACTGGGGTACTTAGAGCAAATCTCCTTGATGAAAAGGTATACAAATCATTTCTATGGTTATGTCTATATCTAATCTCTATCTTTATCAATACCCATACCCATATCCATACCTACACTTATGCCTATACTTACATCTATTATTTATATTTTAATATCTTGAATACACCCATGAACAAGTAAAAAAGAAAGAATTATCAGGCTAAAGATTGAATAAAATCCAGACATCAAAATCAACTATTGATGTTGGCTTTCAACCTGAGAGCACTTGCAGCACTCTATAAACTTAAGCACCTGTCTTCATTACCTAGGGGAGCTTGGAATCTAAACTCCAGGGACAGAAGATAAATCTAGGCTCAAGCAGGTGGAGAATGTAGCAGAGGATCTCCCATTTAGATAGGGCTTTACAACACTACATCCTGAATAAAAAGGTGGGCACTAGTAATAATCCCACTCCTTCATCTTCGTCCCTCACTTATACCTGGAACTTCAAATAACCTCAAAGCTTGTTTTATGGTAGAAATCTTCCCTGTAAATCCTGAACTACTGGCTGGTTCTCTTTTGACTTGGCATCCTGTGTTCACACCAACTGTTTGTCTCAGAAAGGAATTTAAAGTTATCCTGGATTGGTGGTGGTTTCAGAAAATAACAGAAACAAGCCCAAATCCTTTCTTGAGAAAGAAACTTCATCTCAGGCCTCAAAGAATTTCAGCACAAAAACTTCTGAAGAAATTGAGTTGCTTGTGGTAAAAAGACAATTAATTAAAAAGAAAATGATGGGGCACCTGGGTAGCTCGGTTAGTTGAGCGTCTGAATTCGGCTCAGGTCATGGTCTCATGGTTCATGAGTTCAAGCCCCGCGTCAGGCTCTGTGTTGATAGCTCTGAGCCTGGAACCTGCTTTGGATTCTCTCTCTCTCTCTCTCTCTCTCTCTCTCTGCCCCTCCCCTGCTTATGTTCTCTCTCTCTCTCTCAAAAATAAAGGAACATCAAAAAATTTTTTTAATTTAAAAAATGAGTATAAGCCCACAAAAATGATAGCCAAATCCAATCTACAAAAACTTAAGATATTACTTGTGTGGTAAAAGATATTGAACAAAGTTATTTTGTTCATTACCTAGCCCTACTGGGTTTTAGGTAATGAAAGAAAAGCTTTAGGGGAGCCTGGGTGGCTCAGTTGGTTAAGCATCCAACTTCGGTTCATGTCATGATCTCACGGCTTGTGAGTTTGAGCCCCGAGTTGGGCTCTGTGTTAACAGCTCAGAGCCTGAAGCCTGCTTCGGATTCTGTGTCTCCCTCTCTCTCTCTCTCTACCCCTCCCCTGCTCATACTCTGTCTCTGTCTCAAAAATAAACAAACATTAAAAAAAAGAAAACAAAGAAAAGCTTTAAAATATACACAACAAAATAAACACACAGAAAAGGAGAATCAGTCCTCTCTCCAAAAATGAAAAAAATAAAATAATTAACATTGCAAGAGACAGATTTAAGAATAGATTAGCCACACTTGGAAAGATAGTGACCTAGAAGATAGAACTTGAGAAATGCTTTAGAATGAAGCTCCAATGGATACACAGAAAATGCAAACATGTAAAGAGCAAAATACGGGATTCTGACTGCTCAGAGTCCCTCTATCTTTTCTGTTTTCCTGGGATTAATAAGATGATGTCCAGAATTAATATTTTGCTCAGGACACTGGAATCTCTAAAACGTAACAAAGCAGATTTGAAGAAGAACCAGATATACTTGAAAAACAGAATATCAACAATAAGAACTAAATTAAACAGTAGATTAGGGCCAGCTAATGGTAGAGTCAGTAAAGTGTCAGAGGTGGTCAGAAGAATCTACTGAGAATGAAGATGGAAATAAAATAAAAACATATGGGAAAAAATGAAGAAAATGTAGGAGAAATAGATGGGATGAGCATGTTTAATACATTTAATAAGAGCTCCCAGTTGAAGAAGAAAGAGAATGAGACAGAAACATCTGAACTTTTCAGGACAGACTACATCAGTAATCAGATTCAAGAATTCCAATAAGAGGCACCTGTGTGGCTCAGTCGGTTAAACATCGACTTTGGCTCAGGTCATGATCTCAGGTTCATGAGTTTGAGCCCTGCACCAAGCTGTCTGCTGTCATCGCAAAATATGCTTGGGATTCTCTCTGTTGCTCTCTCTCTGCCCCTCCCACACTTGTGCTTTCTCTCACACACAGAATAAAAAATAAACTTAAAAAAAAGAATTTCAATAAATCCTGGGTGGGAGAAATCAAAAAAAGTGTACACCTGGATATATCTAAATATATACACTTAGTTGGGGCTCCTGGGTGGTTCAGTCGGTTAAGCATCCAACTTTGGCCCAGGTCATGATCTCACGGTCCGTGAGTTTGAGCCCTGCGTCCGGCTCTGTGCAGACAGCTCAGAGCCTGGAGCCTGTTTCAGATTCTGTGTCTCCCTCTCTGTCTGCCCCTCCCCAGCTCATGCTCGCACTCTCTCTCTCTCTGTCAGAAATAAATGAACTTTAAAAAATAAAAATAAATATATACACTTAGATATCATGGTCTAACTTAGGTACCAAAGAGAAAGAAATGATCTTAAAGATCAATATGACTATTACAATGAGAACAATGGGTGTGTGTTTCAATATGCGTGTGTCAATAGGCCACAGGAGTAAAGTGTGGTAAATAATGAAGACACTAGTGAAGATGTCTTAATAATGCTTTAAATTGAAATTGATGGAGGTTTTGAAGATGTTAAACTGTTAAAGACTACTAAAATTACTATCGAATTATTTATATTAGCTGCTAAAATTGTATTTCTTTTTTCCAGCTTTTTATTGTGGTAGAATACACATGACGCAAAATTTATTATCTTAACCATTTTAATATACAGTTCGTTGATATTAAGTGCATCCATTTTGCTGCGCAACCATCACCAGGATCCGTCTCCAGAACTCTCTTCATCTTGCAAAGCTGAAACTCTGTGCCCATTAAACAATAACTTCCCATGACCTCCTCCCTTCTGCCCCTGGCAACCACCATTCTAGATGTTTTTTAAACTGCTAAGATGTTAAATAATTATTAGTTTTCAGTGATCACGATTTCATTGCATGCAGTTATCTGATGAGCATTTCAAAACCATCTTAAATAAACACAAAAGAGGGCTTCATACAAACCATGTCATCCGGAGTTTAGCAGTGGTTGCAGTAACACTAGCATCAGCTCTACAAAGAGTATACGTTTTCCTAAAAGACAGGAAGGACCTTGACTTTCTGTCCTTGATCAATGAAAGACTAGGTGAGGAACTTCTAAGGATCTGGTTGATTATTTGGAATCAAGACAGTGATCAGGAAGGTGACACTGGCCCCACAGCCAGGAGGAATAGGGCATGAAAGGTATCAGTGCTGCCAGCTGGGAACCTGACAAAACAGTTCTGGAAGTACTTGGATATGTCAGCAGAGCAGATGTTGCTGGAGGATAATATGACATTTGATCCCATCTTTGAAGAGGACAACAAGTAGCCAAAAAAGAAGAAACTTGTTAATAAATCATTTAAGCTTGTGGAGAACCATGTAAGAAGCTTTGTGGAAAGTATCAAACTAAATTAAAATAGGATGGGAAATAACATAATAATCTGGTTAGTCAGATTGTCAATCACTGTATTTGACCTTGGGAGAAAATATCAAATATGATTCATCTCTGCCTTTGGGATAACTCATTGAATAAAGTAGGGCACAAAAATGTCAGACAGAAGAATAGCAGTATAGTGTGGCTCACCAAAATAAGATGTGCTCATGGTGTTATGGAAGTACAAGAGAGTGATCCTTTATTTATTTTTAAATTCCACTTTAATTAACATACAGTGTTACGTTAGTTTCTGGTGTACAATATCGTGATTAAATAATTCTATATATTACTCAGTGATCATCATGATAAGTGTACTTTTAATCCCCTTTACCTATTTCATGCATTCCCCACCCACCCACCTCATCTCTGGTAACCACCAGTTTGTTCTTCATATTGTTCTGAGGGTTTTATTTATTTATTTTTGTCTCTCTTCATTATTGCTTCTTAAATTCTACATATAAGTGAAAATATATGGGATTTGTCTGTCTCTGACTGACTTACTTCACTTAGCAATATGAACTCTACATCCATCCATCTTGTTGTAAATGGCAAGATCTCATTCTTTTTATGACTGAATAATATTCCATTCTATGTGTACAACACATCTTAATCCATTCTTCTAGCAATGAACACTTGAGCTACTTACATGATTTGGCTATTGTAAATAATGCTGCAATAAACAGAATGGTACACATATCTTTTCAGATTAGTGTTTTCATACTCTTTGGGCAACTACCCAGCAATAGAATTACTTTGTCATATGGTAATTCTATTTTTAATTTTTTGAGAAACTTCTATACTGTTTCCCACAGTGCCTGCACCAGTTTGCATTCCCACTAACATTACAAGTGATTTCTTTTTCTCCTCATCCTTACCAACAGTTACTGTTTCTTGCGTTTTGGATTTTAGCCATTGTGACAACTGTGAGGTGATATCTCATTGTGGTTTTGATTTGCATTTTCCTGATGATAAGTGAGCTCAAAATATAGAGCATCTTTTCAATTGCCTCTTGGCCATTTTTATGTCTTTTTTGGAGAAATGTCTGTTCATGTCTTCTGCCATTTTTAATTGGATTATTTGAGGGCTTTTTTTGTTTTTGTTTTTGTTTTTTGGTGTTCAGTTGTATAGGTTCTTTAGATATTTGGATATTAACCCCTTCTTAGAAATATCATTTGCTAGTATTTTCTCCAATTCGGTAGGTTGTTTTTTTAGTTTTGCTCATTATTTCCTTTGCTGTGAAGAAGTTTTTTATTTTGATGTAGTCCCAAGAGTTTATTTTTGTTTTTGTTTACTTTGCCTTAGAAACATATCTAGAAAAATACTATACTTGTGAATACTACGGTTTTAGGTCTCACATTTAGATCTTTTATTCATTTTGGGTTTCTTATGTATGGTGTAAGAAAGTGGTACAGTTTCCCTTTTTTGGATGTAGCTGTCCAGTTTTCCCAACACCATTTGTTGAAGAGACTGTATTTTCCCCTTTGCATATACTTTCCTCTTTTTAAATAGATAATTGGCCATGTAATTGTGTGTGGATTTATTTCTGGTCTCTCTTCTGTCACATTGTTCAATATGTCTATTTTTGTGCCAGGGCCAAACTGTTTTGATTACTACAGCTTTGTAGTATATCTGTGAATGTGAGATTCTGATACCTCCAGTATTGTTCTTTTCAAGATTGCTTTGTGTATTTGGGGTCGTTTGTAGTTCTACTGAGATTTTAGGATTCTTTGTTCTAGTTCTGAGAAATATGCTGTTGGTATTTTGATAAGGATAGCATTAAATCTATAGATTGCTTTGGATAGAATGGACATTTTAACAATATTTGCTCTCTAATTCCATGAGCATGGAATACCATTCCATTTTTTTCCTCATCTTCAATTTCTTTCATCATGTTTTATCGTTTTCAGAGAATAGGTCTTTCACCTCCTTGGTTAAGTTTATTCCTACATGTCTTATTATTTTGGGTACAATTGTAAATGAGATTGTTTTCTTAATTTCTTTTTCTGCTACTTTATTATTCGAGTGTAGAAATGTGACAGATTTCCATATACTGATTATGTATCCTATGAGTTTCCTGAATTCATTTATAACTTCTAGTACTATTTTAGTGGAGTCTTTCTGGTTATTAATATATAATATCATGTCATCTGCAGATAGTGAAAGTTTTACTTCTTCCTTCACAATTTGGATACCTTTAATTTCTTTTCCTTGTCTGAATGCTTGTAGCACTATGATGAATAAAAGTGGCAAGAGTGGACATCCTTGTCTTGTTCCTGACCTTAGGGGAAAAGCTCTCCATTTTTCTTCACAGAATATGATGTTCACTGTGGGTTTTTCATATAATGCCTTTATTATGATGAAGTATGCTCCTTCCAAACCTACTTTGTGAGGAGGTTTACCATGAATGGATGTTGCAATTTGTTAAATGCTTTTTCTGTATTATTGAAATGATCATGTGGTTTTTATCCTTTCTTTTATTGATGTGATATATCATGTTGATTAATTTACAATTTTTGAACCAACCTTGCATCCTGGAAGTAAATCCTACTTGGCTATACGGAATGATTTTTTTTAATGTATTGTTGGATTTGATTTGCTAGTATTTTGTTCAGGATTCTTGCATCTGTGTTCATTAGAGATACTGTCATTTAGTTCTCTTGTTTTGTAAGTGTCTTTACCTGGTTTTGGTATCAGGATAATGCTGGCTTCATAGAATATACTTGGATGCTTTCCTTCTGCTTCTATTTTTCAGAAAAATGTGAGAATAAGAAGTATTAACTCTTTAAATGTTTAGTATAATTCACCTGTGAATCCATCTGGTCCTGTACTTTTATTTTTTGGTAGTCTTTTGACTACTGACTCAATTTCATTCCTGGCGATTGGTCTATTTAGATTCTATATTTCTTCTTTTTCTTATTTTCTATTTCTACTTGATTCAGTTTTGAAAGAGGGCATCTTTCTAGAAATTTATCCATTTCTTCTAGGTTGTCCAATTGTTGACATGTATTTTTTGTTGTAATATATATATTTTTGTATTTCTGTGGTATCAGTTGTCACTTCTCTTTCATTCTGATTTTACTTATTTGGGTCCTTCCTCTTTTTTTCTTGGTGAGTCTGCCTAAAGGTTTATCAATTTTGTTTCTCTTATCAAACAATGAACTCTTGGTTTCAGTGATCTCACCTATTAGTTTTTTAGTCTCTATTTCATTTATTTCTTTTTTTTTAAGTTTTGATTTAAATTCTAGTTAGTTAACATATAGCGATTGAGGAAATGAGATGGGCTCAATTCTTGCAAACGGTGGGATTAAAACATGGAGTTTTTAAAGGTCAGTGGGCTTAGCTGGGATGGATCGCAGAAGGCATTGCCTTGCTCCTGGAGAGAAGAAAAGCAAATAACCCAGGGGCAGACAGCGTGCAAATAATGATTTGAAGAACGCCTGGAGTACACACAGAGGGAGAGTATTCAGAGTATTTGCTGTTCTCAGGGCATCCCAGATATGGCACATTCACAGAGTCTCCTCTCCAGGATAAAGGAGCTGGCTGGCACTATTTTCCTCCCCTAACTCCCAACATAAACACAGAGCCACCTACAGGAAGTAGCAAGGCACCAACACTGGCTCCCTAACTTGCTTACACAAACCACATTACTGGAGTAAAATACTTATATCATACAAATAAGTTTTTTTAAACCAAAGACTGTAACAAGAGTTGAAGAAAGGCACCATATCATAATAGAAGGGTCTATCCAATAGGAAGGCCTAACAATTGTAAATAATTATGCCCAACTTGGAACACCCAGATATGTAAAACAATTAACATATATAAAGGAACTCATTGATAATATCATAATAATAGTAGGGGGATTTAACATTGACATCAGTGGACAGATCATCTAAGCAGAAAACAACAAGGAAACAATGGCTTTGAATGACACACTAGACCAGATGGAATTAACACATATTCTGAACATTTCATCCTAAAGCAGCAGAATATTCATTCTTTTTGAGTGCACACAGGACATTCTCTAGAATAGATCACATACCAGTTCACATATCAGGCCTCAACAAATACAAAAAGATTGAGATAATAATATGCATATTAAAGCATGTGGTCTGAAAGACCACAGCACTATGAAACTTGATGTCAATGACAAAAAAAACGTTTGGAAAGACCACAGAAGTATGGAGGTTAAACATGATATTAAACAATGTGTGGACAACCAGGACCTTAAAGGAGAAATAAAAAATACATAGAAACAAATAATAATGAAAACATGATGATCCAAAATCTTTGAGATGCACCAAAAGCAGTCATAAGTGGGAGGTGGGCAGCAATATAGCACTACTCAAGAAGCAAGAAAAGTCTCAAATACACAACCTAACCTTAGAGCTAGAGCTAGAAAAAGAACAGCAAATTAAGTCTAAAGCCAACAAAAGAAGGGAAATAATAAAGATTAGACCAGCCATAATGATATAGAAACAAACAAATAAAAAACAGTAGAACAGATCAATTAAACCAGGAGGTGGTTCTCTGAAAGAATTAGTAAAATTGATAACCCCCTAGGCAGACTTATCAAAAAGAAAAGAGAAATTACCCAAATAAATAAAATCACAAATGAGAGAGGAGAGATCACAACCAACACGACAGAAATACAATAAATTATAAGAGAATATTATTGAAAATTATATGCCAGCAAATTGGATAATCTGGAAGAAATCAAACAATTCTTAGAAACATATAAACGACCAAAACTGAAACAGGAAGAAACTGAAAACTTGAACAGACTAATAACCAGTGGAGAAATTGAATGAGTAATCAAAAATCTCCCCCAAAACAAAAGTCCAGGGCCAGATGGCTTCCCAAGGGAATTCTGCCAACAATTAAAGAAGAGTTAATACCTATTCTTCTGAAACTGCTACAAACAAACAAACAAAAAGAAATGGAAAGAAAACTTCCAAATTCATTCTATGAGGCCAGCATTACCTTTATTCCAGAACCAAAGACCCCATTATAAGGGAAAATTACAGGCCAATATCCCTGCTGAACGTGGATTCAAAAATTCTCAACAAGATACTAACAATTTAAATACAACATTACATTAAAAGAATTATTAATCATGAGCAAGTGAGATTTATTCTTGGACCACAGGGGTGGTTCAGTATTCATCAATCAATCAGTCTGATACACCACATTAATAAAATAAAGGATAAGAACCATATGGTCCTGTCAATAGATGCAGAAAAAAATTTTTGACAGAGTACAACATCAATTCTTGATAAAAACCTTCAATAAAGTAGGGATAGAAGGAACATATATCATCATAAAGGCCATGTATGAAAGACCCACAGCTAATACCATACTTAATGGGGAAAAACAGCTTTCCACCTATAGTCAGGAACAAGACAGGGATGTCCACTCTTACCATTGTCATCTAACATAGTACTGGAAGTCCTATTTACAACAGTCAGACAACAAAAATAAATAAAAGGCATCCAAATAAGCAAGGAATAAGTCAAAATTTCACTCTTTGCAGATGACATGATGCTCTATGTAGAAAACCCTGAAGACTCCACCAAAACATTGCTAGAATTGATACATGAATTCAGCAAAGTCCCAGGATACAAAATCAACGTACAGAAATCTGTTGCGTTTCTATACACCAATAATGAAGCAACACAAAGAGAAATCAAACCCCATTTACAATTGCACCAAAAGCCATAAGATATCTAGGAATAAACCCAGCCAAAGGGGTAAAAGTTCTGTACTCTGAAAACTATAGAACATTTAAGAAAGAAATTGAATAAGAATGCAAGCTGGTGCAGCCCTTCTGGAAAACAGTATGGAGGTTCCTCAAAAAACTAAAAATAGAACTACACTACGACCCAGCAATTGCACTACTAGGCATTTATCCAGGGGATACAGGTGTGCTGTTTTGAAGGGACACATGCACCCCCATGTTTATAGCAGCACTATCAACAATAGCCAAAGTATGGAAAGAGCCAAAATGTCCATTGATGGATGAATGGATAAAGAAGTTGTGGTATACACACACACACACACACACACACACACACACACACATACACACACACACACACACACACAATGGAGTATTCCCCGGCAATCAAAAAGAATGAAATCTTGCCATGTGCAACTATGTGGGTGGAACTGGAGGGTATTATGCTAATTGAAATTAGTCAGAGAAAGACAAAAATCATATGACTTCACTCTTATGAGGACTTTAAGAGAAAAAACAGATGAACATAAGGGAAGGGAAACAAAAATAATATAAAAACAGGGAGGGGGACAAAACAGAAGAGACTCATAAATATGGAGAACAAACTGAGGGTTGCTGGAGGGATTGTGGGGGGGGATGGGCTAAATGGGTAAGAAGCACTAAGGAATCTACTCCTGGTATCATTATTGCACAATATGCTAACTAATTTTGATGTAAATTAAAAAATAAAACAAAATAAAACAAGTTAAAATTTAAAAAAGAAAGAAAGAAATTAAAGAGGACACAACGATATGGGAAAACATTCCCTGCTCATGGATTGGAAGAACAAATATTATTGAAAATGTCTACACTACCTGAAGCAAACTACACATTTGATGTAATCCTTATCAAAATGCCACCAGCAATTTTTCACAGACGTAGAACAAACAATCCTAAAATTTGTATGGAACCAGAAAAGACTCTGAATAGCCAAAGCAATTTTGAAAAAGAAAAGCAAGGCTGGAGGCATCACAATTCCAAACTTTAAGCTATATTTCAAAGCTGTAGGCATCAAGACAGTATGGTGCTGGCAGAAAAGGACACACAGATCAATGGAACAGAATGGAAAGCCCAGAAATGGACCCACAACTATATGGTCAACTAATCTTTGATAAAGCAGGGAGTAATATACATTGGAAAAAAGACAGTCTTTTAAAAAAATTCATTGGGAAAATTGCACAGAAACATACAAAAGAAAGAAACTGGCCCACTTTCTTGTACCATAAACAAAAATAAATTCAAAATGGATGCAATACCTACATGTGAGAAAGGAAACCATCAAAATCCTAGAGGAGAACACAGACAGCAAACTCTTTGACATCAGCCATAGCAACTTCTTGCTAGATACATCTCTGGAGGCAAGAGAAACAAAAACAAGAATGAACTCTCAGAATTTCACCAAGATAAAAGTGTTTCTGTGCACAGTGAAGGAAACAATCAACAAAACTACAAGGCAGCCTATGGAATGGGAGAAGATATTTGTAAAAGACATATCTGATAAAGGGTTAGTATCCAAAATCTATAAAGAAATTATAAAACTCATCGCCTTCAAAATAATCCACTTAAGAAATGAGCAGAAGACATGAAAAGACATTTTTTTTTCAAAGAAGACATACAGATGGCCAACAGACACATAAAAAGATGCTCACCATCACGCATCATCAGGGAAATACAAATCAAAACTACAATGAGATACCAACTAGCACTTGTCAGAATGACTAAAATTAACAATTCAGAAAACAACAAATATTGACCTGGATATGGAGAAAGGGGAATGCTCTTACACTCTTGGTGGGAATGCAAACTGGTGAAGTCATTCTAGAAAACGGTATGGAGATTCCTCAAAAAGTTAAAAATAGAACTACCCTACAAGACAGCAATTACACTACTAGTTATTTACCCAAAGGATTCAAAACACTGATTTGAAGAGACACCAGCACCCTGATGTTTATAACAGCAATATCAACAGTAGCCAAATTATGTAAGGAGACCAAATATCCATTGACTGATAAATGGATAAAGAAGAAGTAGTATATGTACACAATAGAATATTATTCAGCCATCAAAAAGAATGAAATCTTTCCTTCTGTAACAAGGATGGAGCTAGAAAGTATTGCTAAGCAAAATAAGTCAGTTGGAGAAAAATGCCATATGATTTCACTCATATGTGGGATGTAATAAATGAAACAGATGAACATAGGGGCAAAGAACAAGAGAGAGAGATAAATCATAATATAGGATCTTAACTATAGAAAACAAACTGAACATTGCTGGAGGGGAAGTGGGTGGGTAGATGGATTAAATGGGTGATGGGTATTGAGGGCACTTGTGATGAGCACTGGGTGTTCTATGTAAGTGATGAATCCCTAAATCTACTCCTAAAGCTGATATTAATTTATATGTTAACTAACTAGAATTTAAATAAAAACTTGAAACAGTAAACAAATAAATAAATGAATAAATTATTATGAAAAATAACCACTCAGTTAAAAAAAACAATTAAAACAAAACAAACAAAAAAAGCACCTTTGTGATCTTGTGAAATGTTCCCTAAATAGGATCCCCACAGAAAATCTGTTCATAGTAAAACAGAGTTTGAGTTGTTCAAATTGAAGATTTTCCATTGAATAATGGAAAGTTTACACTAAAATTCACAGATACATAATAGAGTAGAGGAGATACTAGCAATATCTAGTGAAAAGGGGGCTCTAAGATTTAAATTATGCATGGAGATTTTCTTGCAAAAATATGCAAGAAAAACAAAATTAATAGAAAAAGCAGGCAAATGATGTCAAAATATAATTCACAGCATGAAAATCACAAACGGTTAAATAGTATACGAACAATGCTGAGTTATCAGGAGAAAATCATATTAAAATAATGAGATACAATTTTATATCCACCAAGCATTAAAAAACTACCATCAATTGGTGTAAGGAATGTGAAGAATTAAACTATAGAAGAATTAAACTATAGAAATTTCTAGTGAGATTTTATAAGTATTTTGGAGACAAATTTGGTAATTCCTAGTGGAATTAAATGTTTTTACTTTATAACTAAAAAAACCCACTCCTACACATATACCTATTTTAGGACTATAAAAGAAGTATACAAAGATATTGACGTTAGCAGTAATTATAGGTCATTCGGGTGTTGACTACTTATATAAAAAATGCACATAATGGGAATTGAAATGAATAAGCAATGAAAAAGAATGACTTATGCAGAACAACATGGACAGTTGTTTAAGATTTAGTATTGAGTGAAAACAAAGAAGAACATCAGATTTATTATCCAATATTATTTATAAAATTCAATATCCAAATAATCCTCATGAACATGTAGCTACATAAGCATATCTAAAATTAATTGAAAAGACACATTTTAAGAACACTGGAGCTTTGGGGCGCCTGGGTGACTCAGTTGGTTGACCATCAGACTTCTGCCTAGGTCATGATCTCACGGTTCATGAGTTCGAGCTCCACATTGGGCTCTGTGCTGACAGCTACGAGCCTGGAGCGTGTTTCAGATTCTGTGTCTACTTCTCTCTCTGTCCCTCCCTTGCTTGTGCTCTGTCTCTGTCTCTGTCTCAAAAATAAGTAAACATTAAAAAAAACAATAAGAACACGGGGGCTTTCACTTTTCTAAAGAGAAGAGGAATAGGAGCAAAGTTGAGATATGCAGGAGACAGAGAAATAAAAATAGAGCAAAAGAAGGCCTTTAAAGAAACTGATGCTGATGCCACAACACAGGGAACAGAGTCAGTGGTATTGTAATTGTGTTATGTGGTGACAGATGGTAGCTACCAATGGTGAACATAGCATAACTGTATACATTTGTTGAATCACTATGTTGTACAACTGACTAATGCAACATTCTGTGTCAACTACAATCAACTTTTAAAAATAATGAAAAATAAAGAAAGAAAAAAAAGGAACTGATGATGCTTGCTCCCATAATTTGAGGCATATGAATATTTCACATGAGGCTCAAAATGAAAAATAAAATAAACAAATCATTCTTTCTAGTATATAGCTGTATATACATCACATTTGAAAAGTCTTTCAGTACAGCAAAAAACATGATAGGATTTTCTTTAAGAAAAGCACGTTGCATTTTCTCAGGGATATATTTTTCAAGTTACTCTACCATCATTATCATGATGCCATCATAAAAGTCATGACAAATTAATACCAATCCATTCAATAGCATGGTTTGGGAGGTACCTATCTAACAATGGTCTGTTGGAAGCCCATGAGAACTTATGAGTGAGCTTATTGGACCCATGGAGGGCATCGAGTATGCATGTGCAAATGACTGTGAACATGGATGGATGAATGTAAGACCCCTATACCCAGGAGATTAACTGTCCACAGAAAACACAATGTTGAGCTGGATTACCAGAGCTCCTTGCTTTTAGAGAGAAAGAAAATCATTTTCTTCTCCTTCCTGTCTGTTTGTCCCAAGAGGGCTTTTTAGGCACAATAAAGTAGGGATGGAGTAGTTCCCAGAGGGAAAAGTCCCTAAGGCCCTGGAGTTATAACTACACCCAGATAGTTCAGGAACTAACCAGAACTCCAATATCAGTGGAGCCAGACCCTTGCTCACATCCTCTGTAAGTGAGTCTGGATAGAGGGCCCCTGAGAGGCAGCTATTCCAAGATTAATCAGAACATGGGGGACACCTTTCTTTTCAGTACAGATTTGTGTTCCATTCCATTCCTGAGTCAGTACTGCTGAAGCAGTCTGCAAACCAGGTTGTAGAGATTTCATCCTGTCTCAGGTCAGGAAGCAAATGTAAGAACCTGTGTTCTGGGACCTTCCTTTTTGCCCTTCTGTTGCCTTTTCTGATCTTTTACTGAGTGGTGCCAGATTCAGAGATGCAGGAGTTTGTCCATAGGAGATGAATAGGGGTGGGGTGGAAAGCCTGAAGAGTGATCATCTGCAGCTTAATTTAGATGATTTGGAGTTTTCAGCTGAACATACTGAAGGGGCGTTAAGGCAAAGAATCAGCACACAAATGCTTGAATCATGGAGGAGAAATTAAATTTAATCTAAGTAACATTAGAGGTTAAAGACAGAGACCACAATTTGGGGTCAGTGGGAGTAAGAAAGTAGTTCCTCAGATTAAGCTTCATCTAAAGAATTTCTAAAAGCTATGCTGTAAAAACAGAAAACTATGCCCAGAAGATCATTGAGGTATCTATTACTGGTTGCACTCAGTAACGTCCTAAACAATATTTTGGAGAAATGTCTCAACTTCTGAGTTTCTGGAGTTAGGTGGTCCTTATAATTAGTAATTAATACATAATAATAATAATAATAATGGACACAAAGTAAAAGGAAACAAGAAGAAAATTGTAATCTGAGCAGTGAAAGCAGGAGTCAGAGTTGTAAGTGCAAAAACAAGGGACATTCCAGATTTCTGGAAAATGGCCCAAGGATTTTATGTGCATGGGGGTGGAGGTAAGAGAAACCTAGAAACATAAAACAAAATGCCAGATACGATATGCATTTCTGTATCACTGTGGTGACACAGGACACAGGTATATTCATATAGTCAGTGGTTTGGACCTAACTTTTATTTCTTCCACATCCAGACACTGCTAATTAAGCTGGAAATACAGATAATATCACTGAGTCTCAGTTGTCCATTTCAAAAGATAAATTGTTAAAATGGTGTACTTAACCTACCTACTTCAGAATGTTATGAGTCACATATGAAATATGTTTAAAATTCATCCCAAAATTGCCAAAGTCACTACTAATGTATTCTGCTAGAAAGAGAACAAGAATTGGAAGCCATCTAAATCTCTTCTACATATCATGTGGGAGCCATGCCTGGCAGGTGCCAGCTGCACAAACCCTTGCTTAGGGAAGCAGAGGATCAGGAGTAAAGAGAAGAGCCCTGGAAGGGAATGCCATTCCTTCCCGCTCTGAGAGCAAGCCCCAGACACTAACAGGGTCTCCTGATGGGGAGAGTTTAACAGCAGCCTGCAGCTGGGGAATAGAAAATCATATCTGGAAACAAAAATACTATTTGAGCCGCTCCAGGAAAACGAGTGTTTCTAAAGTGATGGGGTTTTGGAGTCGTGGGGGTCTGGAGCTGATGGCCAAGAAAGAATTCTTGAGATGTGTTTGGTGCAAAAAGGTGATTTTGTTTTATGATTTTTTTTTTACCTCAACACCTAGAGTTTCTTGTCTCGCAGCTTCAAAGAATGAAGAGGTAGACACAAAATGAGCAGCAGGCAAAACTTTATTAGAGTAATATAAGAAAGTAGGAATAGAATGAAAGCTCTCTTTATAGAGAGGAGGTATTTGAAAGTGAATGCCTGTGACTGTAGGCAAGGGTCTTTGTTTTATAAGATTTTGGTCACCACCTCCCTCCCACCTTTGTTTCTTCTCAGGTCCGACCCTTATGGGCTGGGTAACTCTAAATGTCAACTCATTCCTTTTTGATTGGCTCATTTCTTTTACATGAGGGGTGGTCCATGGCCATACCGTTCCTTGTGCGTCATATGTTTTATGGTCTACTACTCACTTTTCGTCAGGTCTTTTGTCAAATTCCTGAGGGGAACCTGAGGGGGAATAGCGGCATCAGTTACAGTCTTAAGAGGAACCTTACACCCAAGAGGGTTTACTGTGGTCAGACACTCCCAGCATTATTCCAAAATATGTGTTTTTCCCCATCCAGGGGCCTCAGGTCCTCATCTTTCCCTGTCTGCCAATTTTATTCTATATTTCCCTATTATAATTTTATTAAATCACAGGGACAGGACCCATGGGCAGAAAGAGCTGCACTGGGGTTGTGAAGAGTGACCAGTTATATACCATGGAGTTGAGGGAGGTAAAGGCAAAAGGGAGGCCTACAAAAGGACTTTCATATGTTAAAGATACCTGAGGCCTTGCTATTGTAAAGCTAAGGTTGTTTTCTCTCTAGTCAAGCATTAACATTAAGTCAGTAGGGAGTTAATGGAGAAATGCTACACTGTGTATTTGCTTCAAGTATTTGTCAATGGGCTGCAGGTTATAAAGGAATTTAACTATAACTACCATTTCCTTCTTGCTTTTGTTCCCCACATCATTGTGGAAGGGAGGGTGATATTGGGGCTCTGGGAAACTAAATCTATAGGTTTCTGGAGATTAGGTTGTTGACAAGATTGCCTTTTTCTTATAATTTACTATGATTTATGTGAACTGATGGAGACTCATATTCTGCATGACTGTGGTCTCTATCAGTTAACCATTTGTTTTCCCCTTTCCTTTGTTCTTGGGCAGCCAGGAGTGCCTGAGCAATGTCACACATATCTCACTGCCACCACCCCCCCACCATGGGGTGGGGGAGGGTGGTGTTAACTTTTGCTTTGCCCTCAGCTTTCCTAATACTTCCTCATCATAGAGGTATGAAAACATTGTTCTGATCTGAGTTCATGATTTAATAAAACTCTCTTCCTTGCTACTCTAACCCCTATGCCAAACTATTCCTCCTCCATCAGATTCTGTTGTCAAAACTATTCATTGTATCACTGGTGAAGTTTGTGTTTTCTTTTTTATAGAATTGATGGGGCAAACATATTATCATTATAATTATTCATGAGATGCAGAGGAGTCCTAGAAATTACTCCAACCCAACCCACTGTATTAAGCAAGAAGATCAGCGTAATACAGTAATGAGTGAATACAATTGTGAGGTATAATTTTCCTTGTTGGTAATGTGATATTATAACATATCTCATTGGATGCTGAATAATTCAATGGGATGAAGCCCTAGGAATTCTGGAAATTCCAAATCAATATGCAATTTATCTTATATAGTGAACCTCAAGAGTAATAAATAGGGAAGTATTTAAACTCCCAATGAAAAAGTGTTTCTAAACCCACAAAGTAATGGTTTAACAGAGGCCTTGGTGCATGTAGATAGATTCAGCTACAGTGGACTGCATGATTTGAAGTACCCCACAAAGACCTGATCCTCACCTTTGACCAGCCTTCAGTCATCTTTCAAACCTCATTCACAATTCAGGAGGACAAGCACCTTAGAACCCTTCACCCTTAATGTAAAGGAGAGAACCACCTCACTTCATTTAAATTAATTTTCGCCAGCCTATGTCCCATGTCAGAGGTACTCAGTCTCCTCTACATTCTCCTAATTGTGCAAGACCTGTCATTTGTTCTTATTTCTACCCATTGTTTCCTGAATGATCTTAGTTTGCTTCCTTGAAAAAGGGACAGTTTCTTTTTCAACATTGTGACCCTGGCACCTAACAGAACGCCAGGGGAGGACGTCAAATGTTAGAGAACATGGCAACATCGAACTGGGCTTGGAAACAGAGGAATGTGTACCTGGATCATTATACTAATAATGGAAAAATAAAATAGAAACGGGATGCAAAAACTTTAAAGATAAGACTTCATCACCCTCACACTATTGCAACCAGAACAATCAAGTATTCACCTTGTCTGATGGCAGGTATCGGTCTCACAAAGCTATGTGGAATTGCTCCTTCTCCTCTTAAGATTATTTCTTCCCAAAGTTAAGAATCGTACAAATATGAAGATATATAGAAAGGAGAAAAGCAATTTTTTGGCAGGATCCACACCTCCCTCATTAAATGACTGTTGAGATAATGAAGATTAACTTTATTTACAAGGCATCATCTTTTTTTAAGTTTTTATTTCTTTATTTTGAGAGAGAAAGCATATAATCAGGAGAGAGGCAGAGAGAGGAAAGGAGAGAATCCCAAGGAAGCTCCATGCTGTCAACACAGAACTGTGAGATCATGGCCTGAGCAGAAATTAATAGCTGGACGCTTAACTAACTGAGCCACCCAGGCACCCCAGGGCATCATATTTTAAATCTGTAATTAAAACAAACTATAGCTGAAAACTCAGAATGGGGGTGACATGAGACCCAGGGACATTTATCTGTGTCCCTATTTGTGCCAGGTTCTGTTTCCTTATCTGTGTAAATGGTTACAGTTGAATTGACAAATTGGGGGAAAAACTTTCAAAAAATAGTTTTCTAAGTAATTTTCTCCTCTTTGGTTTCTGCAAACATTACAATTCTATTAAAAATAAACCTTGAACAAATCAAACATGTAAAAACAAACCGTATTACCTCAGTCTTCTATACTGTTTAGTGATAGGAGTGGCCCTGGAGCATGGCACAAAGGATAAACAGATGAATTCACATGGCTCTGGATGACCAGCTAGGACTCACGAGTTTCACCTAACTAAAGCAAATTGTTCTAAATTCATGTGTCTTAAGTCAGTATCTATTTTTTTTCCTAATTTTACAGATCACTGAAAGAAAGCTGCAGAAATATATATGACGAAATATGACAATATACCAAAATGGCACCATCACCTCTGAGGTTTCAGACTTCCTCCTGAATTGTTTTGTCAGGTCCCCCAGCTGGAAGTTCTGGTTGTCCCTGCCCCTCAGCCTTCTCTTCCTTCTGGCCATGGGGGCCAATAGTGTTCTCCTGATCACCATCTGGCTAGAGGTCTCTCTGCATGAGCCCATGTACTACCTGCTCAGTATCCTTTCCCTGCTGGACATTGTTGTCTGCCTCACTGTCATCCCCAAGGTCCTGGCCATCTTCTGGTTTGACCTCAAGTCCATCAGTTTCTATGCCTGCTTCCTCCAGATGTACATCATGAATTGGTTCTTTGCTATGGAATCCTGCACATTCATGGTCATGGCCTATGACCGCTATGTGGCCATCTGCCACCCACTGAGGTACCCATCCATCATCACTGACCAATTTGTAGCCAAGGCTGCCATTTTTATTTTGGCCAGGAATAGTATTATTACAATGCCTATCCCCATTCTATCATCCCAACTCCATTATTGTGGGACAAATGTCATTGACAACTGCATCTGTGCCAATATGTTTGTCTCCAGGCTCTCTTGTAATGATGTCACCATTAGTCGCATCTACCAGTTTGTTGGAGGCTGGACACTGCTAGGATCTGACCTCATCCTCATCTTCCTCTCCTACACACTCATATTGCGAGCTGTGCTGAGACTCAAGGCAGAAGGTGCTGTGGCCAAGGCCCTGAGCACATGTGGCTCCCACTTCATCCTTATCCTCTTCTTCAGCACCATCCTTCTGGTCTTCGTGCTCACTCATGTGGTGAAGAAGAAGGTCTCCCCTGATGTTCCAGTCTTGCTCAACGTCCTCCACCATGTCATCCCCGCAGCCCTCAACCCCATAGTGTATGGAGTGCGGACCCAGGAGATCAAGCAAGGCATCCAGAGATTACTGAAGAAAGTGTGCTAATAAGGACAAGATCTCTGCATTCCTAATATAGGATGAGTTTTGAATCAATAATGGGTGAGTGGGCTGGAATTCATAGCTATTGGATATTGTGTCTTCTTTAATAAAACTTAAGTTTCATTGTATGTTTCCCTTTCTCTTACTTTTACTTTAACAATATCCTTGATCCCTTTGCCTTTCCACCATGCACATTATCCTATTTTGACAAAATACTGGGATTTCTTGGATAGGTAGCTTAGTGAGAATTTTATTCTTGAATATACAGCTATTAATGTGCCATGTCTTTGTGTTCTTGACTATACAACTCTGGATATTTTGAGGTAGTTGTGTAATATGCAATGTATTTTTATTCTTATTTTTATCGAAGGGAGCATTTTGGAGACAAAGACATAGGGGTGAAATTTCAGTCCTGAATGATGGAAAGTTGCTTGTGGTCTATAATTTGGTCTGAAATCGGGCGGTCTTTTGAAATGTGCATTGCAAGAGGATTGGGATTCTGCATGAGTTTCTCATTGTGCAGTGATTAGCAATGAATCTGATTAGATTTAAGGGGCTTCTAAATTCTCCTCCCCATTGTGTTTGTGCTTTGGACATTTATCTTTTGGATCTAGGGTATCATACTTTATGGTGTGCAAACATAGCTCTGTTATTGACTGAAGAATTATAAGGATTATAATACATGATCCCATAATAATAATTTAAAATGTTCAAAACATATTATCTGAACATTGTATCATATTAATTGGAGAGTTTCTAGGCACACTTTGTGTTCTGGGAATTTTGTTAGATATTAAAACACAAAAATGGAATATTGTTTTTTAATATCTCTCATGAATTCCCAATGGGACTGAGCCCCAGTTGTGCACAGCAATAACTTACTCATCAGTGCATCCTGTATTTCCCCTGAACCAAAAAAGAACAACTCCCCTTATTATGATCAATTTAGTGAGTCAGAACCCAAACTGCATCCTGTGCTGTAATAGTACAGAGACTTGAAAAGGTATAGAGTAGTGGTCCACAGACACATATCCATTTAAATTCACTAGGATAGTCCCTGCATAAACCAGAGTTCACAGCAGATAAAGGTGGACAAAAGTAAATTTTACCAAGTTATAGTTTCAGTACAATTGTTGTGTCAAATATGGCATCTGCACTAAAGCTGACAAAGTCTCTAGCAATTTACTATGCAGATATTATTCTGGCTGATGTGTTCTTCTCAGTTAATTCCCATGCAGAAAATATGCCAAGAGCAGTTTCTATTGAACTGGTGTAGGCAGCAGTATACAGTCAAGGACTTTCTCTAGGCTACATTAACCATTTTGCTTTTTGTCACAATACAGACCACAAGAACCTAGAACATTGTTTTAAATGATTTTTTAAAAAATATTTTTAAATGAATTTATTTTGTTTTTATGTGTATTCATTTATTTTTAAATTCCAGTTTAATTAACATGCAGAGTTATATTAGTCAGGTGTACAATATAGTGATTCAACAATTCTATACATTACTCAGTGATCATTACGCTATGTGTACTTTTAATTCCTTTCACTTATTTCACCCATTTCACACTCACCTCCCCTCTGGTAACCACCAGTCTGTCTTCAATATTTAAGAGTCTAATTTTGTCCGTTCCTTTTTTCTTTATTTGTTTTGTTTCTTAAACTCCACATTTGGGTAAAATCATTTGGTATTTGGCTTTCTCTGACTGACTTACTTCACTTAGCGTTATACTTTGTAGATCCATCCATGTTTTTGTAAAAGGCAAGATCTCATTCTTCTTTATGATTGAAAATATTCCATCCTATATGTAAACCACATCTTCCTTGGTCATTCTTCTATCAATGGACACTTGGGGTGATTCCATAATTTGGTTATGGTAAATAATGCTGTATAAACATACTGGCGATCATATATTTTCAGATTAGTGTTTTCATATTCTTTGGGTAAATACCCAGTGGTGGAATTACTTGGTCATATGGTAATTCTATTTTTAATTTTTTGAGAAAACTCCATACTTTTTTCACAGTGCCTGCACAGTTTGCATTCCTACCAACAATACAAGATAATTCATTTTTCTCCATATCCTCACCAAAACTTCTTTCTTGTGTTCTGGATTTTAGCCATTGTGACAGGTGTTAGTTGATATCTCATTGTGGTTTTGTTTTGCATTTTCCTGATGATCAGTGATGTTGTCCAACTTTTCAATTTCTTCTTGGCCATTTTTATATCTTTTTTGGTGAAATGTCTGTTAAAGCCTTCTTCTCATCTTTTAATTGGATTAATTTTTTTTTGTGGTGTTGAATTGTATAATTTCTCTATATATTTTGGATATTAGCCCCTTTTCAGGTGTTTCATTTCCAAATATCTTCCCCCGTTCAGTAGGTTGTCTGTTAGTTATGTTCATTATTTCCTTTGCTATGCAAAAGCTTTTTATTTTGATGTAGTCTCCAGAGTTTATTTTTGCTTTTGTTTCTTGTGCTTTAGAAGACATATATAGAAAAATTTTACTGCTGCTGATGTCGACAAATTATTGCTTGTGCTCTCTTCTAGGATTTTTATGATTTCAGGTCTCACATTTAGGTTTTTAATCTATTTTGAGTTTATTTATGTCTGTGGTGTAAGAAAGTGATCCAGTCTCACTCTTTTGGATGTAGTTGTCCAGTTTTCCCAACACTATTTGTTGAAGTGACTGTCTTTTTCCCTTTACATATACTTGCCTCCTTTATCATAGATTAATTGACCATGTAGTTGTGGTTTTATTTTTGGGATCTTTATTTTCTTTTATGGATCTATGTCTATTTTTGTGCCAGTGCCATGCTGTTTTGTTTATTACAGTTTTGTAGTATATCTGTATATCTAGGATTCTGATACTTCCAGTTTTGTTCTCATTTTTAAGATTGCTTTGTGTATTCGGGGTCTTTTGTGGTTCCATACAAATTTTAGGTTTATTTGTTCTAGTTCTGAAAAAAAATGTTATTGGTATTTTGACAGGAATTGCTTTAAATCTGTAGATTACTTTGGGTAGAATGAACATTTTAATAATATTTGTTTTCCCAATCCATGAGCATGGAATATGTTTCCATTTGTTTGTGTCATCTTTAGCTTCTTTCATAAATGTTTTATCATTTTCAAAGTACAGGTCTTTTACCTCCTTGTTTATTATTAGCTATATTATTATTTTGGGTGCAATTATAAATTAGATTGTTTTCTTAATTTCTCTTTCTGCTACTTCATTATTAGTACATAGAAATGCAATGATTTCCATACATAAATTGATTTTTATCCTTTGACTTTACTGAATTCATTTATCAGTTTTAGTAGTTTTTTGGTAGAGTCCTTTGGGTTTTCTTTTTATTTTTTTAA
The DNA here is from genome assembly GCF_018350215.1 of Panthera leo. NCBI lineage: Eukaryota > Metazoa > Chordata > Mammalia > Carnivora > Felidae > Panthera > Panthera leo. The sequence goes on along the minus strand of NC_056688.1, from coordinate 62,725,692 downwards.
TTTAAATTCAAGTTAGTTAACATACAGTGTAGTCTTGGCTTCAGGAGTAGAACCTAGTGATTCATCTCTTACAAATGACACCCAGTGCTCATCCCAAAAAGTGCCCTCCTTAATTCCCTTCACTTATTTAGACCATCCCCCACCCACCACCCCTCCAGCAACCCTCAGTTTGTTCCCAGTATTTAAGAATCTCTAGGGGCGCCTGGGTGGCTCAGTTGGTTGAGCGTCCAACTCTTGATTTTGGTTCAAGTATGATCTCCCGATTTGTGGGATTGAGCCCCGAGTCAGGTTCTGTGCTGACAGCACAGAGCCTGCTTGAGATTCTCTCTCTCACTCTCTGCTCCTCTCCAGCTTGCTCTCTGTCTCTCAAAATAAATAAACTTAAAACAAACAAAAAAAAGAGTCTCTTATGGTTTACTTTCCTCTCTATTTTTATCTTATTTTCCTTCCCTTCCCCTCTGTTATATGTTTTGTTTCTCAAAGTCCACATATGAATGAATCATATGATATCTGTCTTTCTCTGACTGACTTATGTAGCTCAGCATAATACCCTCTAGTTCCATCCATTGCCATTGTTGCAAATGGCAAGATATCGTTCTTTTTCATCACTGAGTAGTATTCCAGTGTGTGTGTGTGTGTGTGTGTGTGTGTGTGTGTGTGTGTGTGTGTAGTTACATCTTCCTTATCCATTCATCATTCAATGGACACTTGGGCTATAGTTGATATTGCTGCTATAAACATTGGGGTGCATGTGCCCCTTCGAATCAGTATTTTTGTATCTTTTGGATAAATACCTAGTAGTGCAATTGCTGGGTCTTAGGATAGTACTATTTTAATTTTTAATGAGCCTCTATGCTGATTTCCAGAGTGGCTACCCTAGTTTGCATTCCCACCAACAGTGCAAAAGGGTTCCCTTTTCTTCACACTCCTACTAAAGTTGTTGTTTCTTGTTTTGTTCATTTCAGCCATTCTGACAGGTGTGAGGTAACTTATTGTGGTTTTGACTTGTAGTTCCTTGATGATGAGTGATGTTGAGTATTTTTTCATGGGTCTGTTAGCCATCTGGATATCTTCTTTGGAAAAATGTCTATTCATGTCTTCTGCCCATTTTGTCATTGGATTATTTCTTTCTTGGGTGTTGAGTTTGGTAAATTCTTTACAGATTTTGGATACTAACTCTTTATCAGATATGCCATTTGCAAATGTCTTCTCCCATTCCGTCAGTTGTCATTTACTTTTGTTGATTGTTTCCTTCACTGTGCAGAAGCTTTTTATCTTGATGAGGTCCCAATAGTTCATTTTGGTTTTGTTTCCCTTGCCTCTGGAGACATGTCAATAAGAAGTTGCTACAGCCGAAGTCAAAGAGGTTGCTGCCTGTTTTCTCCTGTGGGATTTTGGTGGTTTCTTGTCTCACCTTTAGGTGAATTTATTTTTGTGTATGATGTAAGAAAATGGTCCAGTTTCATTCTTCTGCATGTCAGTGTCCAGTTTTCCCAGCACCATTTGTTGAAGATACTGTCTCTTTTCCATTGGATACTCTTTCCTGCTTTGTCAAAGATTAGCTGACCCTATATTTGTGGGTCCATTTCTGGGTCTCTACTCTATTCCATTAATCTCTGTGTCTGTTTTTTTCTTTTTTTCGAATACCATACTGTCTTGATTGCTACAGCTGTGTTATACAGCTTAAAGTACAGAATTGTGATGCCTCCAGCTTTGGTTTTCTTTTTCAACATTACTTTGGCTATTTGAAGTCTTTTGTGGTTCCATACAAATTTTAGGATTGTTTGTTGTAGTTCTGTTAAGAATGCTGGTGTTATTTTGATATTATCATGCCATATGCAAATAGTGAATGTTTTACTTCTTCCTTCACAATTTGGATGTCTTTTACTTTTTTTCTGGTCTTACTGCTGTGGCTAGGACTTGCATAATCATGTTGAGCAAAAAGTGGCAAGAGTGAACACTCTTGTCTTGTTCCTGATCTTAAGAGAAAAGTTCTTAATTTTTCACCATTTTTTTATGATGTTAACTGTGGATTTTTCATTTATGGACTTTATCATCTAGAAGTATGTTCCCTCTACACCTACTGTGTTGGGTTTTTTTTCACGAATGGATGTCATACTTTGTCAAATGCTTTTTCTACATCTGTTGAAATAATCATATCTTCTTTATCCTTTCTCTTATTGATGTGATTCATCACATTGATTGCCTTACAAATACCATACCACTCTTGCATCCCGGTAATAAATGTCAGTTGATTATGGTGAATGATTTTTTAAATTTATTGTTGGATTCTGTTTACTAGTAGTTTGTTGAGGATATTTGTGTCTATGTTCATCACAGATATTGGCCTGTAGTTGTTGTTGTTGTTGTTGTTGTTGTTGTTGTTCTTCTTCTTCTTCTTCTTGTAGTGTCTATTTCTGGTTTTGGTATCAGAGTAATGCTGGCCTCGTAGAATACACTTGGAAGCTTTTCTTCCTTTTCTTTTTTTTTGGAAAAATTTGAGGAGAATAGGCAGTAACTCTTTAAATGTTTGGGAGAATTCACCTCTGAAGGCATTTGATCCTGGACTTTTGTTTGTTGGGAATTTTTTATTACTGATTTAATTTCATTGCTGAGAATCGTTCTATTCAAATTTTTTGTTTCTTCCTAATTCAGCTTCTGGATATTTTCTAGGAATTCATCTATTTCTTCATGTTGTACAATTTGTTGGCATATAGTTATTCATAATATTCTCTTATAATCCTTTATATTTCTGTGATGTTGGTTATATCTCCTCTTTCATTTCTGATTTTGTGTTCTCTCTCCCTCCTTCCATTCCTCCCTACTCCTATCTCTCTTTTGTCTGATGAATCTAACTAAAGTTTTATCAATTTTGTTGATCTTTTCATAGAACCATCTCCTGGTTTCATTGATTTATTATATTGTTTTATTTTTGGTTTCTCTTTTGTTTGTTTCTCTTCTAATCTTTATTATTTCCTTCCCTCTACTGGTTGTGGATTTTGTTTGTTCTTTTTCAAGCAATTTTAAGTGTAAGGTTAGGTTGTTCATTTGACATTTTTCTTGCTTCCTAAGATAGGCCTGTATTGCTATAAACTTCCCTCTTAGAACAACTTTTGCTGCATCACAAAGGATTGCATCCTTTATGCAATTAGGATTACTTCCTTTATGGAAGTATGGATTACCTCCTTTATGTTTGTTAATATCTGCTTTTTGTATTTGATTGCCCCCATCTTGGAGCCATAAATATATGTAATTGTAATTGTTGTAATTGTTGGATTGTTCCCTTTATGATTATATAGTGTTCTTCTTTGTCTTTTGTTACAATCATTGTTTTAAAGTGTATTTTGTCTGGTATAAGTATTGCTCCCTGGCTTTCTTTCCACTTCCATTTGCATGATAAATGTTTTCCATCCCTTTACTTTCAGTCTGCATGTGTCTTTAGGTCTAAAATGGATCTTGTACGCAGAATATAGATGGATCTTGCTTCTGTTCATTTATCCCTTCCATCGCTCTATAGAACCTGGAGCATTTTGATACTCCAATCTCACTGATCCACTATATGGACAACATCATATTAATCAGTTTGGTTACACAGAAAATGTCAAGAACCCTAGATTATCTGATAAGACACATGCACATGACAGGGTAGAAGAGAAATGCCAAAAAGATTCAGGAGATTGCCTTAGTCAGGATGTTTTTACATTTCCATTGGTTAGGAGCATGCTCAGACATCACCGTCATCTATAGGAACAAACTATTGTATCTTTCACCTCTTATCACTAAGAAAGAAGCCTTTTTGGATATTGGAGACAACATGTAACACCATTGAGAATTCTGATATGATCCATGATCTGTTCAACAGGTGACATTGAAGGTTAACAATTTTTTTTTGAAGGCTCACAATTTTTACTGCGGCCTAGAGCAAGACAGAACTCTGCAGCACATTTAGGCTGAAGTTCAAGCAGCCCCACTTCTCAGACCATAGGATTTTGGAGATACAGTTGTGTTTGGGAGACACAATGGTATTAATGGTAGATAAAGAATCTATGTGGACTCTGACAAGTCATAATATAAGGGTCCCAGGATAAGCCCATAAAGTTTGCAGCAAAGACCTCTTCAGAGAGCTAGTCACAATCCAAAACACAGCTCCAACTGTCTGAGGCAAGAAATAATCAACTTGTACAGGCAGAGCAGCAATCCATTCTATTAAGAGAATAGTATTTTTGGAGTTGCCTAGAGCAACTACAGAGGGCACAAATTACGTTAGCTCTTGTCTCAGGGCTTATTTGGCTTATCTAATTTACATGAATGTCCTTCCCTCTCCTAACACCTGTGGCTTCAAGAAAGCTCCCTTTAATTAGATAAAAGGGGAGGAAGAAGCTTGGGTGTATGAATGAATGAGTTAGCTCATGATGTGCAAGGTAGAAATGGACTGTTACCTCATTGCAGCCTCAATCATGGGTTAACTGCAAAGATGGAGACAGTGCTCTGAGCAGTACATCTGGTCATCGACTTGGTATAGAGGATTAGTCATATTTGAAAATCAGAGGCAAAAAGTATATGAATACCCTAATGGGATTTGGCACAAAGCATGCAGATCTTCACAGTTCACATTAATGCCCACCTCAGAGCATGTGTCAGAGAAGAGGGAGCAATGGACAACCAGGCAGCTAGAAGTCATGACTTCTAGAAACTTTGATTGTATGTGAGAGATATCTAGAATGACTGGTAAAGGAGGGAGATGAAGTGCATGATTTATAGTTTCTGGACCAACTGCAGTAGCAGGAATATCTTAAATCCCTCTTTAGAAATTGTAACAGACATTATCTAGAAGAACCAGTGGCAGGACAGAGTTAACTTGCATAGGGAATGGGAATATCTGACCAGCACGGGGGTAAACTGATGCAGACATGGTCGGTGCCCTGCACTTTCATTACACACCAACACTGTTCTGCAGACACCTGGGACTCTGCCTGGGAGTGCCCTCTGGCTGTGGAAGCATGCTAGATTCCTGGTTTGGGCAGGACCAAAAGTATTGGGGGATTAAAAATTTGAGAAACAGTTTTCAAATAATGATGGATAAAAGTTATGGCAATATCTTTCCAGTTCTTTGAATTATCACTTGTATCTGTCTGCTACCACAGTCTTGTCCTGATTTATCCTGGTGGACATAGCTTTAATAATGATACTAGAAGCAAGTTATGTTACATAAGATCCCTGCATGTATGCTGTAAAGATATTTGAGATATTAGTGAGGTCTCATTGGATTCAATTGTTACCTCTATAGGTATTGAGGTATGTAGATCACTAGGGAGCACCTAAGAAACATCAGAGGTTAGACTTAAGATAATAATATTAATTTTAGGTGTTACTGAAATTTTTTGGAGGTAAGATGGCAGAGGAGTAGGGCAACCATAAGTTTGCCTCCTCCCTCAAATACACCTAGATAATTATCAAATCATTCTGAACACCCAAGAAATTGATCAGAAGTCTTAGAGAACAAGGCTGTACATCTACAAATCAGAAAAATGACCCACAGAAGGTAGGCACTGTGTAGAATTTGTGAGAGAAAAGAGCTGGGAGTACTCCCCAGGCAAAGGAACCCTGACTGAGGTGGGAGTAGCACGTGAGGAGGAGAGAGAGAAAAAGCACTGGGGAAAAAAAGTGAAAACACACTCAGGGGACTGCCCAAGAAAACTACTCCCCAAAACCTTTGACAGGGAAAAAGGAGAGGGTTAGTGTACTGCCAATTTTCTATAAACAGCAGAACACAGATTCTGAAGTTTTGGAGGCCTGCAAAATTATCAGGTTTGCACCTGGGAAACTGAGCAGTGGGAGAGTAGACCTGAGCCCTGCAGTAGGCAGCCTGAGGATCCCTAGGGTCAAACAGAGAGAAGCAGTTCCCCTGCTTGGAGTGCTTTCAGGATAAGTGATGCAGCCTCTCCACGGACACAGGACCCTGTGGGCACCATCGAGCTGTGCCACTCACCATTTTAGGAATAAAGATGCTGGTTGAAGGCAGCAATCCCTTGCCCCAGTTGTGTATTGCAATTTACCGTAAACTGACCGTCTATGTGGTCATGTGGCTGTCTTCTGTGACAAGCTGTCACTGGATACAATACAGAGAGACCCTCTCCTAGATGACGAGTGCAGTTCTGTGCTGTGCGGGCCTCTGAAGTGTGGGGTTTTGAAACACAGTCATACCTGAGATAAAACACAGAAGTACTGTGCCATTTGGTAGGCAGACAGCTCAGACACAGATGAGGTGAGGTGGGGATCTGACAGAAACCAGGGACATGGGCTCATCACTGAGCATCTGTGATAGCTTACTGAAGAGGGGCGGCATGCATCCCCTTAAGCCATTTTCTCCCTGCACCCTCCAGCTTGATCCACCTCAGTGAGCTAAACAGCACCACCAATGGAGAATGGAGCTGCTACACCAGGTCCCACACCCCTGCACCCTGCAGGCACATCTCCACTAGGGCAATTGCATCTAAGAATCAGAACATGCATCTCCCCCAGAAGACCAGAACAAACCCTTTGCCTACACCAAGTCTACTGATCATAGAGTGTTGTAGAGCTTCAGCTCTAGAAGAAAAAGATCTTGTGTCGTTTGGCATTTGTTTTTATTTTTGTCTTTGTTTTGTTTGATACAAAAAGAGCAATTTTTAAAATTTTATTTATTTTTTATTTTTAAAAATTTTTAAATTATTTTTTATTTTTATATATTTTTTAAATTTTAATTTTTTCTTCTTTTTCTTTTCTTTCTTTCTACCTTTTTTCTATCAAGCTTCTTGTAACAAGCAAAATAAAACAGAGCTAAGATCTAGCTATGTATTTTATTTTATTTTTTAAATTTTTCTTCAATTAAAAAATTTTTATTTTGTTTTATTTTGCTTTTTTCCCTTTCTCTCCAAAATGACAAGAGGAGGAATTCACCCCAAAAGAAAGAACTGGAAGAAATGATGACCAGAGATTTAATCAATGCAGATATAAGTAAGATATATAAGTCTAAATTAGAATTTTAAACAATATTAATGATATTAGGTAGGCTTGAAAAAAGCATAAAATACACTAGAGAATCCCTTACTGCAGAGATAAAAGAACTAATATCTAGTCAGGCCAAAATTAAACATGCTGTAACTAAGATGCAATCCCAAATGGAGGCCATAAAAATGAAGATGGATGAAGCAGAGTTGTGAATTAGTGATACAGAACATAAAATTATGGAAAATAATATAGCTGGAAAAAAGAGGGAAAATAAAGGTCATGGAATGAGAAGGCAGACTTAGGGAACTCAGTGACTTATTAAAATGTACTAATAGTCACATCATAGGAGTCCCAGAAGATGAAAAGAGAGAAAGAGGGACAGAAGGTTTATTAAAACACATTATAGCTAAAAACTTTCCTAATCTGAGGAAGGACACAGACATCAAAATCCAGGAAGCACAGAGAACTCCCATTAAATTCAATGAAAGCCAACCATCACCAAGGCATATCATAGTCAAATTCATAAAATACACAGACAAGAAAAGAATCCTGAAAGCAGCAAGGGAAAAGAAGTCCTTAACCTACAAGGGAAGACAGATCATAGCAGCAGATCTATCCACAGAAACATGGCAGGCCAGAAAGGAGTGGCAGGGAACATTCCATGTGTTGAATCAGAAAAATATATGGCCAAGAATAATAATAATAAAAAATAATAATAATAATCCTTATTTTATTATTTATTTATTTCTTAAGAATTCTTTATCCAGCAAGATTGTCATTAAAAATAGAAGGAGATAAAGAGTTTCCCAGACAAACAGAAACTAAAAGAGTTCATGACCACTAAACTAGCCCTGGAAGAATTTTAAGGGGGTATTGCTGAGTGGAGAACACAAATAAACAAACAAACAAACAAACAAACAAAAAATATCAAAGCAACAACAACTAGAAAGGACCAGAGACCATCACCAGAAACACCAACTCTACAGGCAACACAACGGCACTAAATTCATATCTTCCAATAATCACTGATTGTAAATGGACTAAATGCTCCAATAAAAAGACATAGGGTAACAGAATGGTTAAAAAAAAAGATCTGTCTATATGCTGCCTACAAGAGCCTCATTTTAAACGTAAAGACAACCACAGAGTAAAAGTAAGGGGTAGAGAACTGTCATGCTAATGGACATCAAAAGAAAGCTGGAGTAGCCATGCTTGTATCAGACAACATAGATTTTAAAACAAAGACTGTAACAAAAGTGAAGAAGGGCATTGTATCAGAATTAAGGGATCTATCTATCCATCAAGAAGATCTAACAATTGTGAATATTTATGCCCCAAATTTGGTAGAAATCAATAATATAAATCAATTAATAAGAAACATAAAAAACTCATTGATAAAATATAATAATAGTAGAGGATTTAACACCCCACTTATAGCAAGGGACAAATCATCTAAGCAGAAAATCAACAACCAAATAATGGCTTTGAATGACACGCTGTACCAGATGGACTTAACTGATATATTAAGAACATTCCATCTTAAGGCAGCAGAATATGCATTCTTCTCAAGTACATATGGAACATTCTCCAGAAGAGATCACATACTGGGTCACAGATCAGCCTTGAACAATTATAAAATGATTGAGATCATACCATACATATTTTCCAATCATGATGCTACGAGAATTGGTCAATCACAAGAAAGAATTTGGAAAGCCCTCAAATATATGGAAGTTAAAAAACATCCTAATAAAGAATTAATGGGTTAACCAGAAAATTAAAGAAGAAATTAAAAAAATACATGGAAGCAAATGAAAATAAAAAAAAAAACCAGCAAGTCCAAAACCTCTGGGATGCAGCAAAGGCAGTCCTAAGAGGGAAGTATATTGTAATTCATGCCTATATCAAGAAGCAAGAAAAACAAAACTGGAGGCATCATGATTCCATATTTCAAGCTGTATTACAAAGCTGTAGTTATCAAAATAGCATGGTACTGGCACGAAAAACAGACACATAGATCAATAGAACAGAATAGAAAACCCAGAAATGGACCTACAATTATATGGTCAACTCCTCTTCAACAAAGTAGGAAAGGATATCCAATGGAAAAAAGACAATCTCTTCAACAAATGGTGTTGGGAAAACTGGATGGTGACATGTAGAAGAATGAAACTCTACCCTTTTCTGACACCATACACAAAAATAAATTCAAAATGGATCAAAGACCTAAATGTGAGATAGGAAACCATCAGAATCCTACAGGATAAAACAGTCAGCAACCTCTTGGACCTCAGCTGGAGCAACTTCTTACTAGACACATCACTGAGGCCAAGGGAAACAAAAGCAAACATGAACTATTGGGACTTCATCAAGATAAAATGTTTCTGTACAGTTAAGGAAACAATCAACAAAACTAAAAGCAGCATTCGGAATGGGAGAAGATATTCTCAAACAACATATCTGATAAAAGGTTAGTATTAAAAATCTATATGGAATTTATCTAACTCAACACCCAAAAAACAAAAATCTAGTTAAGAAATGGGCAGAAGACATGAACAGACATTTTTCGAAAGAAGACATCCAGATGGCTAACAGACACATGAAAAGATGCTCAACTTTGCTAATCATCAGAGAAATACATACCAAAACTACAATGAGATAACCACCTCACACCTGTCAGAATGACTAAAATGAACAACTCAGGCAACAAGAGATGTTGGCAAGGATGCAAAGAAATGGGAACCCTCTTGCATTGTTGGTGGGAATGCAAACTGGTGCAGCCACTCTGAAAAACATCATGGAAGTTCTTTAAAAAAATTAAAAATAAAACTACCCTATGTCCCAGCAATTGCACTACTAGGTATTTATCCAAAGGATACAAAAAAGCTGATTCAAAGAGGCACTTGCACCCCAAATTTTATAGCAGAATTGTCAACAATAGCCAAATTAAGAAAGATCCCAATGTCCATTGACTGATGAATGGATAAAGAAGAGGTGGGGTGTGTGTGTGTGTGTGTGTGTGTGTATAATATTCCATACATATATATACATACACAATGGAATATTACTTGGTGATCAAAAAGAGTGAAATCTTGCTACTTGAAACAATGTGGACAGAACTAGGATATATTATGCTTAGTGAAATAAGTCAATTAGAGAAAGACAAATACATGATTTCACTCATATGTGGAATTTAAGAAACAAAACAGATGAACATAGGGTAAGAGAAGGAAAAATAAGACAAAGTCTAGCTGTTTTCTTTTAGAAAGTTTCACAGAACTTCTTTTTGTGAACTGATTAATTCTGTTAGATTTCAGAATCCAGAATCATCTTATAGAAATTTAATAACGGAGATATTCCTTTTTTTTTCTTTTTTTCTTTTTTCTTTTTTAATATATGAAATTTATTGTCAAATTGGTTTCCATACAACACCCAGTGCTCATCCCAAAAGGTGCCCTCCTCAATACCCATCACCCACCCTGCCCTCCCTCCCACCCCCATCAACCCTCAGTTTGTTCTCAGTTTTTAACAGTCTCTTATGCTTTGGCTCTCTCCCACTCTAACCTCTTTTTTTTTTCCTTCCCCTCCCCCATGGGTTTCTGTTACGTTTCTCAGGATCCACATAAGAGTGAAACCATATGGTATCTGTCTTTCTCAATAACAGAGATATTCCTATTAAATCATGCCAACTTATGGCAGCCTTTGGCAAGTTTAGTCAGTTGTGAAGAGTAAGGTTGAATAGCATACATACAATATAGCCATATAGTGGAACAGTGGTCATGACATGTGGTGAGGGCAAGAACATAATTAGTGATGTCAGTGGAGATGATTTTGTCAAGTTGGTTTAGAAAGTCCATAGGGGTTAAAGCACAGGTATAATACAATAGTAGTTGATAGTGTTTAGAATATAAGCTCTGCACTGGGCCTTGGTTTTTCCTTCTAGCTGAATCCAATCATTACACACACACACACACACACACACTCACACACACACACACACACACACACACGTATACTATACACACACACACACAAAACATTTATATATATTTATGTATATCATATATTTCATCAAGACTTGAGAAGTTGAGGATCAAACATATTTAGGGTTAAGAATTCTTAAGACTTGCTCCTGAATCTGCTTTTTCCCGACCCCATAGATAACAGGGTTGAGTGCAGGTGGTACAACCATATGTAGATTGGCAAGAAATATATGAATATATTCAAGGATGCTATGACCAAAGTGGTGGGTCAGAAAGGGAAAAATGCTGGGATGTAGAAGATGAGCATGACACAGATGTGGGAGCCACAGGTGTTGAGAGCTTTGAATAGGGCATTCCACGATGGTAAACAAAAGACTGTGTAGAGTATTTTCATGTACAAAAAACCAATTACAATAAGGTCAATTAATCCCATAGAAAAAGCAACCATACCAAGTAAATTATTGGTCCTGATACTGGTACAGGAAAGAAGGTCAATGCCCATGTGCTCACAGTAAGTGTGGGGGATGATATGGGCACCACAGAATGACAATAGTAAGATGAGGAAAACAAAAGGAATAACAAAGATTAAAGATCTCATGATCATGACTATACCTAGAATGGTCACCACCTTGTTTTTGAGAGTCATAGTATATCTCAGGAGATTGCAGGTGGCAACATAACGATCTATGGCCATGACTGTCAGTATCCCAGACTTGAGGCCAGTGCATAGATGAGTCATAAACATCTATGCAAGGCAGGCACCAAAAAGAATTTCCCTGAAATTGAACCAAAAGATGCCCAGCATCTTGGGAATAGTGGCAGAGGACAGGCTTAGGTCAGTGAAGGCCAACATTGCTAGGAAGTAAAACATGGAGACTAGGCTCAGTCTGAATTATAAAGAGGATTATAACATTCCCCAGGAGTGCAATCAGATATACAATACAAAAGGGGAAACCAATCCAGATGTAAAAAATTTCCAGGCCTGGAATCCCCAGCAGGACAAAGGAAGAAGGATGGGATTGAGTAGTATTATGATAGGCCATCTTCATGGTTGCTGGTAAGTTTTTTCACATTGTGTCACGACTCCGATCTCATTCATGTCATTCTTTCAGGCCATGCAGAGACATGGAATTAATTCTCCACCTTAATCCTTAGTAGAAGAACCTGGAGTGAAAAGTGATAAATGATTTTAAAAGCTCCCAAATACAGAACTCACCAGATTCTGGACATCTTGTTTTTCTGTCCAAGATACATCCCAAACTTGATACTCTGCAAATAGTCTTAAGAATGATGTAAAATTACATCACTGTAATGATGTAAAATGATGTGCTTACATTTTAGAGGAACTTCTGTAATGTTACAATGGAGAATGGGTTGCAGGGGCAATTGGAGTTTGATGCAAGTAGGGTGAACGATGATGCTAACCTGATCTAAATAAATGATAATGGAGATGGAGAGGTGAAGGAGTATATAGCAAATTGACAGAGAACAGTATTTGATGTGATTTGGGGGATGAAAGAAAGCAATAAGTCACATTTCACTTCCAGAATTCTGTGTTAGGCAAATGAGCAAATATTGCTGCTATTCAGTGAGATAGAGAACATAATGGGAGTGATTCTTTTTTGCTTTAGTTTATGAGAGTAGGTGTTGACATCAGTCCTGAAATAAATAGATATGAAGTTCGTATTGAATCAAGTAGCAATTCTCAATAGGCAGAATAACAGTTAAGTTCCCACTATTGTTGAAACTCAGTTTTAGGGCTTCAGTGAGTTTATAAAGTACCAAAAATCTATGCATGTGCCTGTAGAAACCATAGGATTCATGTAGTGATTAAGACTATCATGTTTTTTCCCCATGTTCATAATATTTAATCTCTGGAGAGTCATACTGGGGAGAATATGACAATAGTAAATGAATGTCTGTATCTTCAAAGCCCCCTCAGGTAACTAAAGAAGAAAGAGGTAGAGACAAGAGCCATTCTCAAAGATGACAAATCAAACGTCTTCAGGAAAAATAATCTCATAAATACGTTATATGGGGATTCATGTATTTTCTCTATTTGTGCACCTGCCTGTATAACTGTGTTAAAATATATTGTATAATATTGATTAAATCAAACAAAATAATACAGCAGGTTAAATATTGTCTGTGGGACTAAGGCATGGGCATATTTTAGTGTGGGCATTATTCTGTGTAGCATATCTGCTATATTCCTTTCCTTTCTAAGCTACTATTATAAGCTGAGATCTGAATAAGAATTCAACACCGGGGTTTTAAAAGAGCCTGTTTTATTGTGCCTACTCAGTAAAAGGAGAGTGTGGCAATGTCAACTATCCACATCATTCATGTCATCCAAATCCCCCCTTTGACCTCAATGTCTGAGTGTTCTTCCTTGGATGGATGTCATTACAGGACAATTATGGTTGTGTCTCCTCTTAGAGTATGTCTTAGCTGATATTCTTCACCCCCAGCAGTTCAATTATTTGTTTAATGAAAGTCAGAGAAGTCAGACTCAGTCCCAAAGTGTCATCTAAATAAGCAGAACACAAGATAACAGCAGCGTCAAACTTCTTATAGTACTTTTCCTACTTTCCCTCCACCATAGGTGCGAATTTGTTTCTCAGTAGATTTCCTTAGGTTGCTACATCAGAAGAAGGAGTTTACTTCTCATTGACATACATACTCCTAAAATCAGTTTATTTCAAAGGTGGTCTAATTGGGGTGCCTGGGTGGCTCAGTCTGTTAGGTGTTGACTATTGATTTTGGCTCAAGTCATGATCTCGTGGTTCATGAGTTTGAGCCCCACATCTGGCTCCATTGCGGAGCCTGCTTGGGATTCTCTCTCCCTCTGTCTCTGCTCCTCTCCCATTCATTCATTCATCCTCTCTCTCTTTCTTAAAATAAATAAATAAACTTAAAAAAACGTGATCTAATTTTTATGGGCTTAAATGCTTTGTTTTGTATGTTGAAATAAAATCTAATCACACCTGAGATTTAAAACATTTAGATGATTATTCATGATTACCCAAGGCAAATTGGTTTATTTCACTTCCTTTTCTCAGTGTTTATTTGCCATCTATAAACACTGGTAGTTGCTCTTATTTTATTACTTTTAGTATGAAATAAACCCAAAGTTAAATTTAAGAAATCTCTTCCAGAGGTGTTTTTCTTATCAAAGCATAAGATTTGAAAGGGGAATAATGTTGTCATACGAGAGTTAAATAATACAATAAATGCTATGATCAGAACAGAGATATCTAAAGACAGCTAAATGGGGTGTAACAATATTCAGGAAAGCAAGGCTTGAGTGTTTCTTAATTGCGCCTAGCTACAAAAATAACAAAAGAATGTCCCACAGTTGGGCAATCATATAAATTTATGATTTATATGTAATCATATAAACACAGGAAAGAGAACAATAGATCATATATTAGCCCATACCTAGATATTGAGAGTATACTTACTGTGGTTAAATAAGCACTCCCTTTAGTGCAGGTGTGCTTATATGGATTCGTCTTGTTTAGTTGTTTTCTGAGATGAAATTGTTAAAAATCTTATTTTCATACAAATGATTAGGGAGCATCAGAATTGCCACTGATGAAAATATTCATCTAGCAAAAATGGTGACTGTACACAAAGAGCCAGATTTCAGTAAGCCTAGAATTTTGAAATGAGAGACAAGTTGGTCCTTTTCAATTGGCTTGAAGCATGCTAATGCTTCACAGACAATGATCTCAGCTATTATGACCAATATCCAGTGCTCAACACAGCATTGGGCACAGAATGGCAGAACTACTCCTTCTAAGCTTTGCAGTGTTGATGACTTTGTACAAATTAAGTTTATAAAAAGCTCTAAAGATTGAATAAATACCTAACCAATGTTGCCTTTTTGGGAAGGCTGTCAGTACACCCTGCTGTTTCTAAGCATGCCCCTCATGTTATAGCTTTGGACCACGCACTGGTGATGAATGGAGTTTTTGCATGCATTTTCTTGTAAGCTACATAGAAATTAGCCTTACTGATGTCACTCTGTCACTCATTTCTATTTGGATTACTCACTTTCTACCTAAGTGACGTTTAGCAAAGCCTCAGAAATGAAAATCTACAGTGCAGCAGGAAAGCTTTTAAATAGTAGCAATTGTTAATGAATGATACCAAAATTGAGGGTTAGGGGTGGTGGGGGATAAACATGTTTGGAAAGTGTAGAGTGAACAAAGTTGAAAATATTGTTTTGGGTGTACCTGGGTGGCTCAGTTGGTTGAGCATCTGACTTCTGCTCAGGTCATGATCTCATGTCTCATGGGTTTGAGCCCCACATTGTGCTGTGCTGACAGCTTGGAACCTGGACCCTGGAGCCTGCCTCAAATTCTTTGCCTCCCTCTCTCTTTGCCCCTCCCCCACTTGCACTGTGTCTCCCTCTCTCTGTCTCCAAAATAAATAAACATTGAAAACATTTTTTTCAAACATCAAATAAGCAATTAAATTATAATTCAATATTAAAATAATTTAAAAGAATTTACTGCATATCCTTAAGTTGTGATGATAAGAAATCCATGAAATTAGGGAGCTAAAATTTTAATTCTTAGGAGAACACGAAGTTATTATAATGGAAAGACTGGATGCCTTGGGTACTCTATGTGCTTTTGAGACATAAATGTTTCAAGTATTTATTTACTTAATACTTATTTACTTTGTAGCTGTTGTTATTAGAGGTAGGAATAGCTATGGTATATATGCTGATGATAAAGAAACAGTTCTATTTTTGTAATGCTTATATTCTAAGTTAGCAAGGAAAACAATAAGCATGTAAAAATAATTAAATGACTCTAGATAATAATAATTATGGAAATAAAATTAAGTAGAATTAAAAATCAACAATAAGAATAGAAACACATCAATTTAAAAAGGAAAAAACCTAATAGGGAAAACGTTTAAGACAACAAATGTTCAATAGCAAATAAAACATCATTAGTTACCAGGGAAATGAAAATTAATATCCAAAGTGATTCCATTTGACACTCCTGGAATGGCTAAAGTAAAAACGATTCACATTATCTTTGGTTGAAGAGGATGTGAAATAACAGAAACTCTCATTCATTGCTAATAAGTATGTGAAATGTACAACGACTTTAGAAAACACTTGGCCTGTTTCTTATGAAGTTAAAAATACATTTTCACTATTATTCAGCACCTTAATTTTTAGATATTTACCAAAGGAAATAAATATCCGGTAGACTTGTCAAAAAGACAATTAGATATATATGCCTGAAGCTCAGAAAAAGGACATAGCTGATTATATACATTTGGGAGTAATTAGTGTGTTTGATACATGTCGTCTGCGTTGTATATATGGATGGAAGAATGAAGAGGAAAAACTATAAAAACAAGAATTAGCAATAGATATCCTAATTTATTGTTTTTCTGGAGGTAGTGTACCAATATTTTATGGTTCACCAAGTGATGATGAAAAACATAGGATTATGGTTGGCAATTCCACTCTGGAGTGTGTGTGAGAGGGAGGGTGGGGTGAGAATAAAGAAAATAAGAGTTACCTTATCATTAGTCGTTGGGTGTAGGGTAAAACAGATGGACACATCCTAGGTTTTCATAACAGTTGGGATGCTCTATGCCATTCTCTCCTATTTTATTTTATTTTTAAAAATTTTTTAATGTTTATTTTTGAGAGACAGAGACAAGGCACGAGTGGGGGAAGGGCAGAGAGAGAGGGAGACACAGAATCTGAAGCAGGCTCTGGGCTCTGGGCTCTGAACCGTCAGCACAGAGCCTGACATGGCACCCAAACTCAGAGCTGTGAGATCATGATCTGAGCCAAAGTCAGACGCTCAGCCGACTGAGCCACCCAGGCGCCTCTCTCTCCTATTTTAAACATCCATTGAGAATAATTTCCTTTATCCCTTTTCCTTCTTTCAAGGACTTTGTAATAAATGCTTCTAAGTCATCTTACTCTTTCCACGATCTCTTCTTCTGTCCTTTATTTCTCTGCTCTTAGTTTCTACCATTATAGAAACTCCATTATACCATGGGGAGCCAACTCACCAGAGTTTTAGTAGCTCTGCCATCTCCAAAATGGTCACTGTTTGGATGCTACAACCTCTAGGGTTTGTGGAGTAATATTTATAGTGAGTAAGAATTTTAGTGATACTTTTATACTTCCCAGTTGCATTTGTTCCCTGGGGCTCCCAGGAGCTTGAAGGATGAGAAAAAGGAGTCCCTGCATTGCCAAGCTAAAGCTGACTCTTTCCTTGGGGTTAGTTTGGTTCAGTAGTCCAGTCATGGTTTCGCATTGTTTGTGGGCTTTATACTGCCCAAGATGACACTGGGTGAGGTCACTTCATGAGAGCTACACATAGTGGTCAAAATGCAATAAGGAGTTCTGACTTATTTTATAAATCATTTCACCATTTTTACAAGTCTCTGCAGTAGACTCTGGGATATCAGAAATAGAAGCCATTTACCATTTAACAGGAAATAAAATTCAGAAAAATCAAGAGACAGAATTAGGTCATAGCAATCAGTGCCAGAAAAGAAACTAAAGTCAAAGACTACTGAATTCCTCACCCAGCACTCTTTCTAATGAATACTTCAGAGTATTCCCCTTTATTCACAGGTTATTTGTGCAGATTTGATCTCCGCATTTGTGCCACAAACTATGATAATAACAATGAGGCAGAGGTTGCTAGTTAGGCAGTTTACTATCATGTGATGTCTTAAATATCTATGATGAGTTCTAGCCCAATGATCATATTAATAGTATGCAGAAGGCCAGTGGTAAATTTCAGGTCCAACTCTAAAGGCCAGAGAATCAAAACCTCTGATGGTATAAGTCCCAGTCTAAGAGTAGGAGAAGACTGATGTCCAGCTCAGGCAGACAGGCAGGGAGGGGGAGGGAGGGAGGGAGAGAGAGAGAGAGAGGTCTCCCTTTACCTTTTTGTTCTATTCAAGTTCTCAATGGATTGAATGAGGTCCACCCACATTGGGGAAAACAATCTGCTTTACTCAATCTTCCAAATCAAATGCTAACTGCTTTCATTTTATTTTAATATTTATCTATTTATTTATTTTGAAAGAGCCAGAGACAGAGACAGAGAGATGCAGGAGAGGGGCAGATAGAGAGAGGAAGAGAGAATTCCACGGAGGCTCTAGATCCCACAAACTGTGAGACCATGACCCAAGCTAAAATTGAGAGTAGGACACTCAACCAACTGAGTCACACAGGCACCCCAAATGCTAACATCTTTCAGAAACACACTCAGATACACAAAGAAATGATGTTTAACCAAACACCTGATAGCCCAATCAAATTGACATATAAAATTAACCATCACCCTGGGTGGAATGCAAAAACTAGGGAAATGGCCTTCAGAATCAAAATCAGTAGCATCCAGATATCTATTGCTCCAACACCATATATTGAAAAGGAAATTCCTTGCAATATCATATTTGTCATAAATCAGATCACAATATAATCATGTGTTTTTTCTTGTACTACCCATTCTGATCAATTGGTTTATTTACAAATATCACACTATCTTAATTAGGCTGTTGCCTAATTCTTGAAGTGTGTAGTCATAGAAGTCTTATTTGTGAGATTCTTTGTGTTACCTTGTGCATTTGAAAATCAGCTTGCCAGTTTATGCAAAAATATCTGTTGAAATTTTTATTGGAATTTCATTAAATCTATATATCAATTTGGAGAAAATTAACACCATTGCATCACTGAAACTTCTAATCCACATACATAATATATCTCAATTTATTTAAGTTTTCTTTATTTTTTCTCACCAACGTATTCTAGTTTCAATGCAAACAACTTGGGACATCTTTATTCCTAGGTATTTGATTTTTTGATGCAATTGTAAATGGTATTGACTTACGAATTTCATTTTCCATTTTTTTCTAGAGTTTGGAAATGCAATTGATTTTTGTGTATTGAAGGTCTATGTAGCGATCTTACTAAATTTACTTATAAATTCAAATATTCTATTTATTGATACTTGTCAATTTTTCTATCCACAGAATGAAAGTTATTTGCAAATAATGACTTATTTACTTCTTTACAATCTTTATACATTTTTTCCAAGCATTTACTAATTCACCACTGCATATGATTGATATTCACTGTAGATTTGAGGAAGATAACCTTTAACAGATAAAGCAATTCCCTTATATTCTTACATTTATGAGATTATTTTTACTACCAGCTCATGGTGAATTTTTTTTGCATAATTTTCCTAGATCTGTTGAGAAATTTTTATTTTCCCTCCATTATTAAGGTTAATGAGGTGAATTAGATATAGATCAATTTTCAATGTTTAAAGCAACTTCTGATTCCCATAATAGACCTCACTTATTCATAATATATTTTTGGTTTTCTTGGGCTCAATTTCAAATATTTTGTTTAGAATTTGTATATCTAAGTTAATGAGAGATGTTGGCTTGTAATTTTCTTGTATGTAATTTCTGTCAGTGTTTATGCCAGGTTTATGATAACTTCAAAAAAATATACTGGAAAGTGTTCCCTCTTTTTCTGTTTTCTGAAAGCATTTATGTTATTTCTTCTTTCACTCTTTAGAAGACTTTACCACGAAGGTAACTAGGCCCAGGCTTTTCTCTTTTAATTATGATTTCATCATCTTTAACAGATATAGAATAATGCAGATTTTGGGGGGAAAGTTGTATTTATCAAGGAATTTTTATACTGTGTCCTTGTCAAATTAATTATCATAGTGGTTCATAGTGTAGTCTTATTATATTTTAAAATATCTGTAACTTTCAATGTTGTTTTTAAATACTAGATAATTTAAATTTGTGTTTTTTATTTTTCTAAAAGTTTATCTCATCATTTTTCTAAATATAACTTCAGCCTTGTTGATATTTTCTGTTATATATATTCTTTGTTTTATCGTTTTTTGCTTATATTTGTACTATTTCTTGTCTTCTATCTTTTTAGGGCTTAATTTTTCTAATTTGCTGTTTTTTTAGTTTTTTTAATTGTAAGCTTAGCTCTATAGGTCAGAACTTGAGGCATGGCTTAGTTTGGTTTTCTGCTTCAGAAGTCTCCACAGAAGGCAATCAATTGTTGGCCAGGGCTCCAGTCTCATCTGAGGCTGTATCTATCTCTCTACATATCTATATCAGAGAAAGACAAATACTGTATGATCTCATTGATATGTGGAATAGAAAAAAAAAACACAACAACTCATAAATACAGAAAACAGATTGATTGTTGCCAGAGGTGGAGGGTGGAGGGCTCGTGGAAATGGGTAAAGGTGGTGAAATTTTAAGTTAAAAATTTTTAAATAAAACAAATATATAAAATTAGTAAAATGATTTTTAAATGTGGTAATACACTAAATAAGGACACATCTCTTCTCAACAGCTATACTGCTGCTTCTTTATAAATGTATGATCATTCTATGACTCAAATGTATTATAGATTGCTTTCTATCTGCCACAAAATGCTGGGCATCAAATTAATATTTACAATATGCCTACTAAGTGTCAGATACCAAGCTTGGGCTGGGGATATGAGAAAATTGGGATGTAACTCAGGAGTTTTATGTAACTCACTAGGTTATGCTATTACACAGCCAAAGTTGGGATCAGTAGTGTGGGAAGAGGTCAGGTTTCAGGAACCCAAGTGACATAGATTTATCTTGGCTCAATTGCTGTAATCTTTGGAATCATTTGACTCTGTGAGCTTTAGTTTCTTCATCTAGGACCAACAGGAAAACTCCTCAGGGCAAATGTATAGGTAAAATAAGAATGTATATAAAGTGTCTGGCACATTAGGTAGACACATGGAAATGACAGATTGGAAAGTATGAAAGCAAAAGACAGAGCTCAGCTAACTCAATATCTTGATATTTTGATGAGACCAATGCTATGAAATGTGATATAATAGACCCCAAAAAAGGCTCTTTCAAAACCTAACATTTCAAAAGTGCATGCAGAAATGCACCTCCCAAATATAGACAAGAACCAGATGTCCAGTGCCACCCCCCCCAAAAAAAGACATCCTAAAAAAAAAAGGTTCTTGTCACAAGAGTTGTAACTATCTGAGTTGATGGATATAAACTAAGCATATTGTGGTAATCAGTTTGCAATACATCTATATAAAATCATCATGATGTATACCTTAAACTAATACAATGTTATATGTCAATTATATCTCAACAAAACTGGAAAAATAAAAGACAAAATGATACATAAAGAAAATACTGTAGAAATATTAAATTTCAATATAAATTATTTACCAAAGATACATTTCAACACAAAAGATAGTAGGATAGTCCAATTGAGAATGTTATTCAAATGATGTTTGGAAAAATTATGGACTTCAAAGTCTCAAAAGAGAAGTCTCAGGTTGCTACTATAAAATATTCCTTGGAAACATTGGACTAATGCATGACATCATTAAAGAGGGGATCCCAAAATAGTTCAATGCACTTATCTGTGAAAGTCAAACCCTAAGGCTTCTATGCCTAGAAAACTGTTGACAGTTATGCCAGCCACAGCTCAGAGTAGAGGCCTAATAGGCAGAACAGAGTTGGGAAGGGATTGTGCCAGAAATGTGATGGAAATTTCTAGGTTCCTTATAGGAGGTATATGGGATAATGTGAGGATTACAGTGTCACGAAGATGAAGATAATGAAGAAAAGAACACATAACACTTCAAACAGTACAACCCTCCCCGTCCACTGCAAAAGCCCTAAAAATTCTCAGTCTCCATCGTAAGCAAAGAAACAAACAAACAAAAAACTTAAAAAAGAATCTTAGTAGGAAGGAAGGAAAGAAGGAAGAGAAAGAAAGAAAAGAAAGAGAGAGAGAGAGAGAGAGAGAGAGAGAATGAAAAAGGAAAGCCACCCAGAGAGGCTGCACAGATGGGAAATCTTAACAGGTTCTGGGAAGATCTGAGAAGCCAGAAGATGGCATATCTTCCATAGGTGCCAAATAATAGTGTCAAGAATGTCCAGAGTAATGGGGTGCCTGGGTGGTTCAGTCGGTTGAGTGTCCAACTTCGGCTCAGGTCACGATCTCATGGTTTGTGAGTTTGAGCCCTACATCAGGCTCTGTGATGACAGCTCAGAGCCTGGAGCCTGTTTCGGATTCTGTGTCTCCCTCTCTCTCTGCCCCTTCCCCACTTGTGCTCTGTCTCTCTCTGCCTCTCAAAAATAAAATAAATGTAAACAAACAAATAAACACCTTTTTAGAAAAAGAATGTCCAGAGTAAAGCTTTCAACCTCAAGAGCCAAAGTTCTGGGGTAACATGTACTTCCACCCAATCAACCCCCACAACACAAAAGCCATGTCTGAAACAGAAGGCAGGAGAGGCATCTAGGGGATATGCAGATCTCTTTAAGTATAAAGTTTGTTTCTTTAATTGCCAAACACTCCCACTGTAATCCATTTCCACTTGGCTAAGGCTTGGCAAGACCCTCAGATAAGGAGTAGTCAGGGAAAATTCCCAAGTTACCACAGAATCCAGGCAAGGAAGACTTCCTTTGAAGCAACAGGAAAAAGGATTCACAGAAGAAAGTTTTCATTGCTGTCTGATATACCAAGAAAAAAGAGAATCAGAACTCATTCCAGGATTGAAAAATGAAATTTCCCTTCCAACATGAAAATAATTGCTGACTTTTATTAGCAATTCCAAAGGTGGATCTGATCCTTTTTACCTCTTACAACCTCCTCAGTAACTTCTGGATTCCCTGCTTGATCTCTTTGGTCCTCACACCATAAACAATGGGGTTCAGAGCTGGGGGGATGAGGTGGTGCAGGATGTTGAGCAGGAT
Organism: Panthera leo; assembly: GCF_018350215.1. Classification (NCBI taxonomy): domain Eukaryota; kingdom Metazoa; phylum Chordata; class Mammalia; order Carnivora; family Felidae; genus Panthera; species Panthera leo. Next base: position 62,702,903 of record NC_056688.1, on the reverse strand, counting down.
GGGGACATCTGGGGGAATTCTCTTCCTGGCCAGGTTAGTGATGACCAGAACCAGCAGGACGGTGCTGAAGAAGAGGATGAGGATGAAGTGGGAACCGCATGTGCTCAGGGCCTTGGCCGCAGCACCCTCAGCCTTGATCCTTAGCACAGCTTTCAGGATGAAGGAGTAGGAGAGAACAATAAGGATGAGGTCAGAGCCCAGGAGGGTCCAGCCTGCCACAAACTGGTAGAGCCGGTTGAAGGTGATGTCATCACAGGAGAGTTTGGACACAGACAGGTTAGTGCAGATGCAGTTCTTGATGGTGTTCTCTGCACAGTATGTGAGTCGAGAAGACAAGACAGGAACAGGAAGAGAAAAGAGGCCATTCCGGGCCACAACAAATATGGTAGCTCTAACCACAAAATGGTCGGTGATCATGGATGGGTATCGTAGTGGGTGGCAAATGGCCACATAGCGGTCATAGGCCATGACCATGAATGTACAAGACTCCATGGTCAAGAAACTGTTCATGATGAACATCTGGAGGAAGCAGGCAGAGAAGCTGATGGACCTGAGGTCAAACCAGAAGATGGCCAGGACCTTGGGGATGACAGTCAGGCAGAGCACGATGTCCAGCAGGGAGAGGAGGCTGAGCAGGTAGTACATGGGCTCGTGCAGAGAGGCCTCCAGCTGGATAGTGAGCAGGAGGGTGGCATTGGCCCCCATGGCCAGGAGGAAAAGGAGGCTGAGGGGCAGAGACAACCAATGCTGCCAACTCTGGTAGTTAGGGAAGCAGATGAGGAGGAATTCGGAGACTGGAGCAGTGGAGTAGTTGCTGGGTGAGGCCATGTAAAGTGTCCTGATCACTCTGGAAATCCAGAGTTCCTACAAATGTAGGACAAAATATATTAACAAAAATTATGTGTTCTAGATGTTGTAAAACTCAGGTTTCCATTGGGACACTTAACCTGTCTCAATGAACTTTTCAAATCATCATCATCATCATCAATCATTGCTGACATTTAACTGAACACTTGCTATGTGCCAACTCTAAGCCAAATGCTTTATAATTATTATCTTATTTCATCCTTTACAAAAAATCTTGAGAGTAATTAATACTGTTATCTTAATTTCACAGATAATGAAAGGATACAGGCAAAGAGGAGCAGAGTAGTTTAATCAAAACTGGCAAATAGTTTAAGTGGTGAGATCAGGACGGTGACAAGAGTCTGACTGGAGTTTCTGCTTCCAGCCTCCACACATTATGTAGCTTCAACAAGCACAATTAACTAAGTCCTACCTTCCCTCAGAGTTTACAAGGAATAACTATATTTCACTGACTATGTGGAGGTCCTAGAGAAGCCTCTATAGACATGGACAGGGCTTGTCAGGGTTCCTTACTTTTATTCAGGAAATAATTGAATTAGAGGTAAAGCATTCTTGACTGCACCCAACAGCAATAATTTCTTACTGCCCCAAAGGAGATTTTATTCTAAGGCATAGTATATATCACTGTCTCACTGGATTATTTGCTATTGTTTGTCTTTGGAAGTTTTGAGTGCTTTCTTTGGTTTGGATCCTTTAGATGAGACTGCATTTTATGTTCTGGTGACAGAGACAGTCAGTAATTAGGGGTACACCAGGAGGATATAAAAATTGTAAGTTCTGGGTTAAATAGGTGATGGAGATTAAAGAGTGCACATGTGGTGATGAGCACCAGGTGATGTATGAAATTATTGAATCACCATATTGTACATCTGAAACTAATATAACACTATATGTTAAGTGTATTGGAATGTGAACAAAAAGTTTAAAAAATTATAAGTGCTATGACAGTTTTTTAAATAAAAGAGAAAACAAGTCTTTGAAGGAGTCCAAAAGAGGAACACATTTTGAAACTTAGAAAGTAGGAGAAGTATCTTGTTAGCCTGGGCAGGTAGTTGAGAGAGGCCTGGAGACTGCAGCAACATCCAGAGTTTGGGACTAAGAGTAGCTGCCATTTTATGCCTGGAGCATTGAATAGTGTGGTGTTATTTTCAGCTCACTCATGAGGGTTCCTTGACTTGCACTATTCTAGAAGGACTCTGGGATCCCTCGATATATAGTCAGGCTATAAACTAACCTGTCATAGGAATTCTATCCAAAGATGAGATACTCTAATCATGGGGCCTTGACTGATGCACTGTTAACTCTTTTCCCACTCTGAGAGAGTCCAGGTTTGGAGGATTCACTCTGACAAAGACTAGGCCAAGAGCATCATGGATCATTTTGGAGGCCACTTTCTGCTCTATTCTTTGAGTCAATAGAGTCCTCTGAGTTGTCCTGTATTGCTGAAATTGCACTAACCACCTACCTGCTCCTTGGATAGTGATCTTTCCTTTATACAAAGAGCCATTCCTTGTTTCAGGATGGACAAGAAACAATGGATTGGACAAACATTTCAAAATCAGAATCAGTAAGAATTACATGTAGGGGATGAGTAAAGAAAGACATTAGAGTATTCATTATTCAAAAATTGCCCAAATGTGTACTTACTGATCACTATTGGGCAAGTTGATATGTAACAAACTGAAGAAAGATGAATGAAACAAGGTCTTGAATCTTGAGTCACAATGACTTTATGTTTTTGAACTTGAGTGACAGAAAAAATAAAATCTTTATTACAAAATTAGAAAAAGGAATGGGAAAAAAGGATAGAGTTTTCAGAATAAGAATATGAATTTATATTTGAATTGTTATGCAGGAGATATTTGCAAAATATACAGGTAGAGATTTTAAGCTATCATTGAAAATACAATATTCCTGGAATTCAGTAGGAAATTCAAGTATGCAAATGAAGATGTATTTGCATTAAAAAATAAGGTTAAAGAGGTATTAGCATATAAAATAATTGAAGAAAACCTAATAATTACTTAAAATCTAAAACTTAGACTGATAAGAATTTTCAAGTAGATTTTGTAGATTTAAGAGAAAATGGAAATATTTGATAGAGTAAGTTTCTAGAGAGAATGGGGGGAGTTAATTCAATAGCATAAACAAGGACTTTTATTCTAGCTTCTTCCACTCCTCTATTCACAGAAGAAAATGTCTATACTGGAAAATAAAAAGGATAAGTATTATCCACATGGCAAAACTGTAGGCCTTGGGCTGCCTAGTTGGCTCAGTCAGTGACTTTGGCTCAGGTCATGATCTCACAGCTTGTGAGTTTGAGCCCTGAAAAGGGTTCTGTGCTGATAGCTCAGAGCCTGGTGCTTGCTTCAGATTCTGTGTCTCCCTCTCTCTTTGCCCTTCCCCCACTCTCTCTCTCTCTTTTAAAAATTAATAAACATTGAAAAAATTAAAAAAAAAATCTGTATGCCTTGGGTTAAGTAGTTTGGTAATGAAACAAAGCAGAATAAAAAAAATGATGTTGGATCTCTTACAGAATACTCAAAACAAAACAAAAAAAACAGTCATACCCATCATTGTTTTCTATTACAGGGTGAGAGAAAGTATCCTGTTGCCTAGAGGAGAAATGCTTTTCCCACTAAAGTAGGAGGAAATTATCTGTGTTCATGGATACTTTTGGAGGTCAGTGGAAAGTTCTTTTTGTTCTGTTTTGTACAAAATGGTGTTACTTTCCAGGTATCCTAGTCTTTAGAAAGCCAAACATTTTCTTCACTTGCTTTGTGTCTTAACAGGCATCATCAGTCTTGCTATTAAAAATATGGCAGCCAATATTCTTGGGTTGGCATCCTGAAAATGAGTTCTTTCTGTTCCGTTTTAACAATGGCCCCAAATGAACAACATATATTGTACATACATATGTAAATACATAATATGTAATATGCACATTGTAAGTAAAATGCAATATACATGCATACAATACATATAATAATATATTTTTTGTAAACACAGAGTACAACTAATGGTTGCTGCATGGGGAAAAGGGTGGGAGATGGGCAAAAATGGCTGAAAGGGAGTGGGAGATAACAGGCTTCCAGTGATATGGTAACTATACTTGTGGTAAGTACTGCATGATTTTAAATTTGTGGAATCACTATGTTGTACACTTAAAGTTAATGTAACATTCTATGTCAACTATACTCAAATAAAAAATTAATTTTAAAAAAAGATGCTAATGAGACCATAACTGTCATATAAAAGACATCTTTGAGAAACAGAGCTACGTGTCTTTAGGAAAAGTATTCAAAATAGTTGAAGTTCACCAAAGGTAGAAAATAGAAGCTAGCCAATAAGTCAGTTTTAGGCATATAAACCTATGTAGGAATTTTTTACATGGTAAGCAGAATTATCTGTGATAATTGGCTCAGATCCAATTATCCTAGCATGTGGGATCTATGTTCTATAAACTCATCTGCTTTGATTCTTGTTGTTTGTTGTTGTTGTTTGTTGTTTTTGTTGGCAACTGTCTTTTTTCCCTCACTACTAAACAAAGAGCTAAGTGGCCAAGTACTAAGAAAGGTGACAGTAAGGGCTGTCATAGCCAAACAAGTAGGAAAGAGTTGGGGAGTCATGGCAGGATGAGAGAGGGAGCTCAGGAAGCAAATAATTAGCATAGTTGGGATTACTGATCCTGCTTACCTATCCCATTTCTATGAGAGTGAAGTATCTTCTCTATTGCTAGAGAAGATAATGAAGGTATTGATTTGATCTAAGGACTTTCACTTTGAATATCCCAGATTTTCCAAATACAGATTATTCTCACACACAAACACACACACACACACACACGCACGCATGCACGCATGCACACACACACCTTTCTACCCATTGTAGATCTGCAAGACGAATCAAGGATTCAGGAGTTCTAACTGGGGTGGGGTTAGCTCTTTCATATACTTACATATGTAACCAGGAAGATGACCTTCATTATGAATTAGAGAAATAATAAGACAGAAAACATACCCACTTTTTTGGAAGGACTTCTGGTTTCCAATAACCTCAAGTTCTGGATCCTCAGTGACTTGATCTATTTAATAAGCAAGAAATCAGTCAGTGCTTTGTTGGTACCTGATTATAATGTTAGGCATACAAATGTACCACATAGATTAAGCAATACAGGTATTTTCTGAGAGCTTAAGTAATAGAGGAAAATTGACTTAAGAGCACTTATAAAACAGTATAGTTGTGGCTCTAATAAAGTTGATCTGGGGTGCCTGGGTGGCTCAGTTGGTTGAGTGTCCAACTCTTGGTTTTGGCTCAGGTCATGATCTTGTGGTTTGTCAGTTCAAGCCCCATATTAGGCTCCGTGCTGACAGTGCAGAGCCTGCTTGGGATTCTCTCCATCTCTCTCTGTCCCTCCCCTGCTTGTGCTCTTTTTTGCTCTCTCTCTAAATAAATAAGTAAACTTTTTAAAAAAGTTGATCGTACAAACAGTGGGAAGAGAAGAATGAACCAAGTGATATGGTTGAAAAGTTGGCCTCTGACAAGTGAATTCCAAGTCTGGCTCTTATGCTCATTGTATGAGCTATTTAAACTCTATGATACATACATTCTTCATTTATGAAATGGAAAAATGATATTTAACTTCAGGTGTTGTGGAGAGAAAATGGGGCTATGATCTCCTGAAGTCATGTTAGGCCCAGAGACACAAGGAGTTGAGAGCATCAGAGAAGGATACAAAAATGAGGCAAATCCACCTGGGGGAGAAGAAGGACTCTCTGTGTAGGGAATGGTAAGAGAAGAAACATCAATGTGGATGATCAGTATGATTGGTGGTGAGGTGCTAGGGGGTGATAGATCCTAAGTTCTTTGGGGGAAGCAAGCAGGAGAGCAGAGGGTCAGGAGACATGGTTAAGGTGTGCAGGGGCAGCTCTGTGAGGTCCACCTGAGGGCAGGCATTATCACATACACTGTAAGGAGGCCCAGAGAACTTGAAACAGGGAAGTGATGTGCTGTAGATGGGACACAGGGAATCACACAGCAGGGAGGGAGGCTTTCAGAGAGTCCTGAACAGTACAAAGGAAAAGTGATGAAGATCTGAATGCAGGCCATGTAGGTGGAGAAGAAGGATGTATTCGAGGTGTGGGGAGAACTACAGGATTTAGTGTAAGAAAGGATGAGCAGGCAGAGAGACTGGAGTCCAGAATGTCGCCAAGCACCTTTTAGTGATACAGGGAAAAATGTCCTTTTCAGACCTCCTATAACACTGGTATTTTCTCCCAGGTAGCAATATACTTTTGGCTCTGTTTTAGTAAATTCCATAAGAGCTGGGACCATTTTTCCTCTCTTTCTGTATTCTCCTCAGTGAAACTGAGGCCTCCTAATGTGAGCAATGAGGACTTGTTGGGCATCTGGGACATTGTTCTGATATTCAGTATCCAGTTCCAGTACTGATGGACTGACATTTACAAAGGGGTGATCCTTGTGCTAAGTACTATTGACCAAACATGGTCTGTGATGATGATACACTGACAGTCTACAAAGGTCAGGCAAGTCTTGAATAAACAAAATTACAAGAGAAGACTCAAGCCAAGACTGGAAAATGGAGTGACCACCTTGACTCATAGATGAATTTAGACAAGGACAGAAAGGAAGATTCTCACCCAGCCAGGCACAGGACCTTGGTCACCCAGCCATGGTATGGGAGGGGGCCTTGGAGTCTATGGAAGTTTGCAAACCTTTATGAACACAAAATGAATCAGCCTCATCCCTGAATGAAATAACAGCATGAGGTCACTCCCTGCCACTCAGCCTTACACCAGATCTAAGCATCTTAGCAGGGTCAGCATGTACACCAGGCCCTATTGAAAGAGTTCCTTTTCCTTTATGTACTAGGTTCCTGGATTTCTCTCTCCTCTCATGATCTCCTTCCTCACAGTTTTCCTGCTTGGTCCAGCTTGAGACTCACCAGTTTCAGAAAGCTGCACTGCTGCTGTTTCTGGCTGCCAGAGAAAGCACTAAACTGACCCCTCCATGAGTTCTGGAGGCTGGTTTTATGAACTCTGGCTCCACTGTGCCCCCTCTCTTTCCATTGCTCACCAGAGGTGGTGCCCTTGTTAAACACTTGGGCCCTCAGGCCCTATGGTCTATTTCCCAAGAGAACGTATTGTAAAAGGCTTAATTCGGCATTTTCAATAAAGTAAGGGCAGGGGGCTCTTGGGGAGTCTAAATAAAGAAGCTCTGGGAAAAGAAGGGTAAGGAAACTGCATGATGAGAATCTTCTCAGGGAAAATTTATACGGATGCACCTGAGGGGAAGAAGTGAGTAAACTCTCCTCAGCCTTATAACTCCATGGAGGAGGTGACAGAGGAACATCCCCAGAAATCAAAGGAGCATGGGCCTCAGAGGAGCATGGACCATGGGCAACCAGGGGCCAAGGAGCACTTTCTCTGTGAGCCCCTCTCCTGCAGTGGGAGCACCAGTGGTCTTGACACAAGCACATCCCTGGGAGGGGTCCTGTTTACACACACGTGGTCTCATGGCCAAGATTTTACCTTCATGGCTGTGCTTGGTTTAAACTCTGTCACATAAGTATGGGAAAGTTCAACTGTTAACAATCTTCACCTTCCACAGGGCAACACTTGGCATTGCTTCCTTGGGGAACAAGTGGAACTTCCACCAGTGCAGCCACCTCTTTGCATTGATGCACAGTAGGACTTAGAAAATAGCCTTTCCTGTGGACCTTCCCAGATGCGTCTTAGGATAGGGACTTTCCAGCTAAATGTAGGATCTTTGGGGTTTGGGGCACAAGAATCTTGGAGAGAGGAGAGCAAGTGGAGTCTGGTTCTAGGTCTCACACTTCTTACCCACAACTGCTGAAGAAGACATCAGGGCAGGAATGTACCTGGAAAATAATCTTGTTCCCTACATGCACTAACTACTCTCCTTGCCCCACCTCTGCCTTGCTACCTAGCAGGTCTAGGTAAAGCACTAAAGATCTTTTCAGCATAAAATAGGGTTGATAGACATACCAAATGAAGAAAATGAGTTCATGAGTGAATTATTGTTCCATGAAAGAATGTTGCTAAAGCATGCAGTTTACTCTAAGCAAAATATCCTTGTTCTCAAGAATTTCTTATAAATGATTAATCTCTTTTCACTGTCAGGTCATAATGATGCTGGGAAGAGATAATTGGAAGCTTAAGTTTGAACTCTTGTTCTACGACAGCCTGATCGCTTCTTCCTGTATAGTTTTCGTAAGTCCACAATTTTCTCATTTGTAATATGGGGATAATAAACTTTCTGACAGAGGGTTTTGCAAGGATAAAATTACTTTTACTTTTTCATTGAAAAAACATTTTGACCCTACTTTGTAGAAAACACCACATATTCAAAATACATAATCAAAGAATGGTTACTGCCACGATAGACAGGGAGACTCAAACTTTACATAAAGTTACACCAAGAATAACACTAGTAATAGTAATAATAAATATCCAGAGCTCAAAATGTGTCACATTATTCTGATTATCTGACATTTCCTTCAACTCTTATAATACCCCAATGATGCCTAATTATTATAGGCAACAACCATAGTTGACAATTCCTGATTAAAAAAAATTACACATTATGTGTTGAAATGTGTCCACAAAGATATGTTGAAGTTCTAACTCCACTTTCATGTACCTGTGAATGTGACCTTATTTAGAAATATGGTCTTTGCAGATATAATTAAGAGTTACCAGGGGCACCTGGGTGGCTCAGTCAGTTGAGCGTCCGACTTTGGCTCAGGTCATGATCTCGTGGTCAGTGAGTTTGAGCCCCACGTCAGGCTCTGTGCTGACAGCTCAGAGCCTGGAGCCTGCTTCGGATTCTGTGTCTCCCTCTCTCTCTGCTCTGTCAATAACTCCCCAGTTCATGCTCTGTCTCTCTCTCTGTCAAAAATAAATAAACATTAAAAAAAAATAAAAAAAAGTTACCAGTTAACAAAAACAGATAAACTTCATTTCAACCATGCCTTGAGAGTGTATCCCAAGGTTTCACTTCAAAATGTGTGTATGGCAGTGAAGGAAACTATCAATAAAACTAAAAAGCAGCCTATGGAATGGGAGAAAAATATTTGCAAATGACATATCTGATAAAGTGTTAGTATCCAAAATCTATAAATAACTTATCAAACTCAACACCTAAGAATCAAATAATCCAATTAGGAAATGGGCAGAAGACATGAATAGACATTTTTCCATAAAAGATGTCCAGACGGCTAACAGGCACATGAAAAGATGCTCAACATCACTCGTCAGCAGGGAAATACAAATCAAACCCACAATGAGATGCCATCTCACACCTGTCAGAATGTCTAATATTAACAACACAAGAAACAACAGATGTTGGTGAGGATGCAGAGAAAGGGGAACCCTCTGGCACTGCTGGTAGGAATGCAAACTGATGCAGCCACTCTGGAAAACAGTATGGAGGTTCCTCAAAAAGTTAAATATAAGACTATCTTATAATCCAGCAATTGTACTACTAGGTATTTACCCAAAGGATACAAAAATACTGATTTGAAGGGACACATGCACCCCAATGTTTGTAGCAGTATTATCAACATAGCAAAATTCTGAAGAGAGCCCAAAGGTCCATAGGATGAAGAATGGATAAAGAAGAGGATATATATGTATATATAATGGAATATTACTCAGCCATCAAAAAGAATGAAATCCTGTCATTTGCAAAGATGTGGGTGGAACCAGAATGTAGTGTGCTATGTGAAATAAGTCATTCAGAGACTGACAAATACCATGTGATTTTACTCATATGTGGAATTTAAGAAACAAAATAAATGAACACAAGGGAAGAAAAAAAAAAAAAGAGAGGGAAGGAAGCAAGCCATAAGAGACTTTTAACCATAGAGAACAAACTGAAGGTTGATGGAATAAGGTAGGTGGAAGAATGGGCTAAATGGGGGATGGGTATAGAGGAGGGCCCTTCTTGTGAGCGCTGGGTATTATGGGTAAATGATGAATCACTATATTCTACTCCTGAAACCAAACAAAAACAAAAAGAAAACAAAACAAAAAAACATTAGAAATTATTAGAAAAAATAAAATGTGTCTATGGGAGGAAGATTATCAGAGTTTATTTTCTGTTAGCCTCAGGCTTTAATTTTTATCTCCTCATGCCAGGAAAGTGCCAAATTTTGTTTGTGCTCTATTTTATACTGATTTTATACTGATTTTTTTTTCAGGATAGGCAAAGTCCTCAGAGCAGAAGTAGCTTTAAATCCTGGATTTATCTCTCAGTTTTTACCTTCTCTTAGATTTTGACTTTTCCTCCTTAACTACTTAGTGTAATTATGGTGATTCTTGCTCATGTTTTATCATTTTGGATTGTGAGCTCATGATCAATGAAGCTATTTTTATGGGATTACTTAAGAGCATCCTAACAATATGTGAATTTCTCTACTTGGGATTCCCCTTGGCACATATTGTAAATTCTAAATCAAACCTATGTGAGGGAAACTTGTTTTATTCTCCCTAAAGCCTAGTTCAAGACAAAGTGTGTGTGTGTTTCTTGTCTGCTCCTTCACTAAAGTTATAGCCCCTCAAGATCCCTCGTACTCTGGGGACCTGTATGTCTCAATTCTGTTCATACCCTTATGAATATCCAAATTTTGTGTTCTTTATTTGTATGATCATTTAAAATTCGAACCCCTTTGTTGTAAAAACTGATAAATGTTCCCATGACAGCCATAGATTCAAATGTACTGAGCAGTCTTTTTACATCTCCCATTGCTTTTTGTCCACTTGCAAATTTCTTTACTTTCTTTTAAACATATGCATTTGAGAGAAGGTTCATTATATTTTACTATGTTATATAGCAACATGAGGATTTTCTAGGCTACATGGTCTGCCATGAAATGGAAGTCAGAAATGTTCTTTATAGGGAGAACACGACTCACTTACACATGTTGTATATGGAGTAAACCCTCGTGTGGAACATGAGAAAATTTCATAAATAACAAGTGTTTATATGCTTGTTAGTTCTGTTTATGTAATTATCTTCTCTCCTTCTGGATCTGGCTGGACAGGTAATTAAGCTAATTACTTGTACTTTATCTACCTGTGTTGAAAACATGTACTGAGATTATCCACAGCAACCACTGATCCTGAATTATGTTATACTGGTGACCCACTTTGGAGGAAAAGATTATGAAAAGACAGGTAAAAGCCCTGGTGTCACAGTCTAGAGCAGAATAACTTACCTGAGTTTCTTGTAAAAAGAATAGAAGAAAGGAGAGAATAAAGGAGGACATAGGACAGAGAAAAAAGAACAAAGGTATTGAGTGACTATAGTTAATGTTTTTATGTATATAATTGAGTAAAAACTTACTGTGAAATAATTGCCTTATCTTTGTGGAGAATGAAATGGAAAATTATACAACCAGTGCAAACAGCTAGCAGTAGTCTAGCCAGGACACTAAACCTGACTTTCACATTTGAACTCTGGGATGCTGTATGATAAAAGTGAGTGTCAGAGGTTTGTTTTTTTTTTTTTTTTTCATGAGCATTTAGGGACATGGATCATTTCCTCACTCTCTGGGGACCACGGACCAGGAAGAATGAAGCACGGTGGTCATTTCAACATGGAGCAAAAGGAAAGTGAAGGTGATGATACTAACCAAGGCAGTATATGCTCCACAACAGGGAAAAAAAACATACAGAGAAGTGTAATCTTACAGTCTCAGAAATATGTTCTAGCTGGTAGTAGTTGGCAGGATAAACATAGTGTACAGACTTCCTCAGACTCCTCCAAAGGCAGCAGCATACTCTGGAAGTCAAGGAGACTGCTCTCACGTAGCTCTGTGGAAGCACAGCACATGGACCCATAAACAGACTTCTTTGGCTCCATCTACAGACAAATCAATATTTACTTTTTTTAGGAGAAAGCATACGTCTAAGGAAACTCACAGCCTCTTTTTCAAACAGGACACAGTTCTCAATTCTATTATAAACGTACAAGTAAATGCAATAAATTCAGTGACTTCATGGAGGAAATACACCAAGGTCTGCCCTTTCCTGGAATATTAACTCATCAAACCGCTTCCCCCTGTGTCCTAACAGCAGTCTCTCTTAATAGACCACAAGAACTCTGCATAAACTTAAGGACTGAGCAGAAAGTGTACTGCTCATTTGAATCCCATGTCAGGCCCCTGATATTATCCTAAGAAATCTCAAGGAGGTTCCAGGAATATGTTTGGACAGTCCTGGACTAGGAACCAGGTCTGGGTTCAAATTTCTGCACCTGTCCAACTGAGCTTCTAGTCCTGAGATGCAGCGTATCAACGTCCCTCTCTTCATTCTAACCACTGATATGGGAGTGACTGGAAAAAATGGAAGGGGCCTGAAAGGTCCCTTTGCTTCTCTCTTATGAATCTAAAAGAAAACTTGATGATCCACTTAATGAGGCTTCTGGAGGAGGCAAACAAACAGCAGACCAGGCTCTAGGGCTGACAGTGTCTCAGAGAGACCAGGAGAACCACAAAATCTCTGGAGGTCTCCTACCACTTCTCACCCTTCCCACTGCACAGCTTGGAGTTTAGCTGACAATCAATGTGTATAAATGACAGAGACAAGGCTAAGTTTACCAAACAAAGTTCTTTCTCCTTCTAGACACACAAATAAACTTACATTTTCCAGGACCCCCCTTTAGTTAGATGGGGCTGTAAGACTGAATCTGGCCAAGGAGGTGGCAGGCACTTCTTCCAGGTACAACCTTTATAGCCTCCTTGATGTCTCCTATACTCTTTCCTCCCAACCTCTGGCCAGTTTCACTTAATCCACTGAAGACATGAAGCCCTAGAAATGATAAAGGAAACTAGGTCCCTGAAAGACAGCATGGAGGAGAGCTTCCGCTTCCATGTGCATTAGGTGGATGTCATAAAAAAATAATAAAAGAAAGAAAGAAAGAAAGAAGAAGAGAAAGAAAGAAAGAAAGAAAGAAAGAAAGAAAGAAAGAAAGAAAGAAAGAAAGAAAGTTGTGTTTAACCACTGACATATTGGAATTGTTTGTTTCAACAGCCAACAAGCTATCCTGATAATGCTGCAGACACTGAGAAAATTGACAGACAATGCTAGAAAGATCACACAATTAGGAAAGCTGACATGTGTGCTAAATAGTAAGTCTTAGGGAAATGGTAGGTACAATTGAAAATAATTGTGTGTGTTTACAATTGTTTCCATTGACAAGTTATTATGATAAGCAAATGAACTTAGTAGAAAGTTGGCTGGTCTTCAGGCAGAAATTAATGATAACAGAGAAAGCCCACAAATATAGAGTCTTGAAGAATTGTCCTTGGGAGAGCACAGGTTAAGAGAAAGTTTTAAATTGTCTTTGAAAAATGAGGATTTATAGAAACCAGCCTTGAGAACAGATTATGTGTGTAGCTGGTGGTTATTGCCAAAGACATCTGATCCTGGCTTTTAAAGAAAGTTTTTGATCAAGAATTAAAACATTTATTGATCTTAATATTTTATGAGCTGGAAACAGGCTCCAAATGTAGTAACACAAAAGAAGTCACGTGTTCCAATGCCTGCATGACAGCATGACATAATGCCATGAAGGGCAATGAAGAAGACACAGCCCTCCAAAGGCAGAGCAAGGGGTCATAGAAACAGTGGCAAGTTCATCTCAGAGAACATAACCAGTGTCTAGTCAGAGTACTTCCACCACTTCAGTGGATAAAAATGTTACAGTGCCTGCCCCCAATGTATTCCAGCATTACTGTGGACAAGCTCCTGCTAAATGAAGCCCATACCTCACTTCCAAATGGGAATTTTAATGACTGGTACCAGTGTCTGCTCCACCATTACATATGTGGTGTGAGGAGGGAAATGACGAGTCCACAAGGAATCACATCAGGACCTGATGCAGAAGGCACTCATTGATGGAGACCTTGGACTTTGGGCTGCATACAGTGACTGCAGGAGATCTTGGATGGTCTTCCTTGAGGGTAAGTATATTTTACATTCAAGAGTCTCTCTTGTATCATTTCTCTCAAGAAATGAATATTCAGTGACCCAGCCTTGTCTGTAGGCAGCTGGATGTATGTGAGGAATGTGGCCAATGGGATGATAGAAAAAATGATGTAAATCTTTCCCAGATTGAACCCCTAAAACCTCTTACAAGATCCTGAACATTTTCTCCCTTCGCTTCTATGTCAGCCAGATTCATAAGTACCTTAGGAGATCCCTAGGGGCTTGATACATGAAGGATCTGTATATGGAAGAAGGTTGGGTCCCTAAATGTTGACATGAAGTCAAACCCCTATGCACTGGAATGGGTTATGAATGAGTAGTAAAGTTTTATTGTGTTATGTTACTGTGGTATCTTTGTTGTAGTAATCAACCTTGCCTGCATTGACTAATTCAATATATGATGGATTTTGATGTGCACTGGCTTTGCCATGTATAATCTAGAGCACAAAAAACTTCATAAAACAATAAACAAAACAACAAAGCCGTTCAGGTGAAGTCCAAAAACATAGCTAAATCCCTAGACAATGTGATAGGCAAAATGGATTTAGTTAGCAAACATGCCTGATTTCTCTTTCCTGTCTCTTGTCCCTAGTAGCTAAATGACCATTAGTATTTATCTTTTGCTCAGTTGTCTGATTTGCAAAAATGAGAATAATAATAATTCATGGGCTGTTTTGAATATAATCACTCTGAGAGTAGGTTACCTTTTGGTAATTATCTACGCTAATCCGTTCTGTGCTGGTCACATATAAAGACCCAATAACTAATTTTGGTTTAGTAGATAAAGGTATTAATAAATGTTATTATTACAAATAGTCTTTAGCCAGTAGTGCTAAAGTAACATCTGATTAAATATAGAGATATAGGTAAATATGAATACCTGGCCCATATCATTGATTTGATATTGATCTTAGATATCATTGACAATTAATTTATTTTTAAATTAATCATTCAAATCCCCACATACCTGATGAGCAAGAAGTACAGTATCTTCTTCTTGAAGCCACTTAAAATAGGTAGGGTGGGGCGCCTGGGTGGCTCAGTCGGTTAAGTGTCCGACTTCGGCTCAGGTCATGATCTCTCAGTCTGTGAGTTCGAGCCCCGCGTCGGGCTCTGTGCTGACAGCTCAGAGCCTGGAGCCTGTTTCAGATTCTGTGTCTCCCTCTCTCTGACCCTCCCCCGTTCATGCTCTATCTCTCTCTGTCTCAAAAATAAATAAACGTTAAAAAAAATAAAATAAAATAGGTAGAGTACAGATGTTTTGTCAGTTTAACTGCATTATATGTGTTCGAAATCCCAGGAATTTTCATAACAGAATTGTCAGTCCCCTTTCACACACCAAGCAGAGGCTGAGAACTGAATTCACCCTAGTATTGCTTTTCCTGTCTGTAACCACAAGAGAGCAGTGTTGACTTGCAGCTATGAAGCATTTATTTACTCATGGCAGTAACTCCAGGCTGGGTGGACTTTATGGTTGCAGTGTTGATGTCTGACACTGGAGCTCTCAGGTCACAGATCTCATTATTAACACCCAAATGCTTAGAATGAAGAACAATAGTGTATCAGGATGACTATGTACTAAGAGGGTCCCAAACTCTGCTTTATTATATGTGGAAAATGAGGGATTCCTGGTTGGCTCAGTCAGTTAAGAGTCCAACTATGGCTCAGGTCATGATCTCACAGTTGGTGAGTTCGAGCCCTGCATCGGGCTTTGTCTGTGCTGACAGCTAATAGCTGGGAGCCTGCTTCGGATTCTGCATCTCCCTCTCTCTCTGCTCCTCTCTTGCTTGCACTCTGTCTCTCTCTTTCTCAAAAATGATAAATAAAACATAAAAAAATTACTATATGTGGAAAATGTAGTTTAGTTTTCTCAACAATGTTTAGGTCTTTGTTTTGGGCACTGGTCACCAGCATATACTCCCTTTTTCCTAGAGACATTTAATTTTTGCTCCCTTTTGCTACTGGGTTTTGATTTAAGTCTGCACTGGTCCTGAATGGCAGTGTTCAATTATAGAATTTTGTTCAAAATATACAGATCTCTCTCAAAAGGCTGTGCTCCTTATGTATATTCCTCATTCTAAAGTGCCTAATCTTCAAACTAGAAGGTGAGGTGAGTGACTATTGGTTGGCCCCTCCCTTCCCTCTTCTCATGTTTTTAATACACCCCCTTCCAGTACAACTTGGCCATAGTCAGTCTGTGTTAGCCAAGCGGCTCCACAGATTTCCTCAGTTAAACTGACAAAACATCTGTACTCTACCAATTTAAAATGCCTTTAGTTTATATTACTTCATTCTACCAAGAAGACATGTTCAAAGACTGTACTAAGAGGACGTTTTTCTTTGTTTGTTTGTTTTTGCTATAAGAACTTCATGGCAAAGTTGTATCTGCCCCTTAAGATCTGGCTCTTTGGGTAATGCTGTTCTCTCATCTACTTTATATGTACGAGGACTCATCCCAAAACCTGTCTTAGGACTATTGTGTCCACTTGCTTAAGCCACCTGCCCTGGGCTTGAGAATTCTGTGAGAAACTGTGGTCCTCTTAACTTGTCTCCCAAGGATTAGAAGGGAGAGTCAACATGGAGGATGTGGCTTGTCTGTTCTTATACTTAGGGATCTACTACTTGGAACTAGAGATGAATTGTAGACACTATTGGCTAACTCTTCTCTTAGCCATTTCAATATCATAAACTAAGTCCCTTGATGTGCCCTAGGTTGTGCTTATCATTGTGAGAAATGACAACAGGTGTGCTGGCCCCTACATCCCTCACAAACCCCTAACACAAGTTGTAGTTTCTATAACTGTGTACACCCAGTTTGAGTAAAACTTCTTATAATTATGTTGGCCATTTGTACTGATCTAGAGAAACCTGATGCAGGAATTAAGATCTGAATATGACCAAATAACAGCGATTCCTCTTTGAGTCCCTTCTGGGTTTGCACCTGGGACAAGCATAGCAGAGGTAGAGAAAGCACTCCTAGAGAGACCAACAGAGTGGACCAAATGCTGGACAATATTCATGTGGTTTGAACTGTTTGAGTTCACAGACAACAGCCAAGGAAGAATTCTTGAGAGATTTTTGGTGCAAAAAAGTGTTTTTATTAAAGTTAAAGCATGGGGACAGGATTTGGGGGCACTGGAATTGTGAGGAGTGACTGATTATATACTGATTATATACTATGGATTTGGGAGAAGTAAAGACAAAGGAATTTCCGAGAGAGCTTTTTCACATGTTAAAGAAGACTTACAGGATCGTGGACACCTTGCTATTGTCAAGCTAAGGTTGTTTTTCCTCTAGCAAAGCATTAACATTGAGACAGTTGGGAGTTCCTAGGGAAACTTCACACTCTGCCTGCCTCAAGTATTTGTCAGTGGGTTGCTGGTTATAAGGAAATTTAATTTTATCTGCATTTCTTTTGCCCTTGTTCTCCACATCAATATCACCTGACAATATGTATCAGGTTCCTATGAATTGTATCCTTTCTGTTAGATTTTCTTAGAAGCTTGTTTTTATAATCATCCACAGAAGTGTTTTCTGAAAATTAATGTTATGCACAGATGCTGGCAAATTACAAGTGCTCAAAACATTTCAGCTTTTATTTTTATTGTCATGACTATCACTATTATCAGTATATAAGAACATTGAGATTATTAGTATCATTTTAGGCCATTGTGTTTGAAGTTGGCCCTTCTGTCCTCTGAGGGACAGTAGGAAGGTGGTGGTGGACAAAACTCTTCTAATAGCCATGAGATGGAGGGAGCCCTAGGAGAGTATTCTCTTGTGGAAAATGACAAATGCTGAGTCACACCTGTGGCTGGGGCTTGAGGAAATGAGAGCCAAGCCTGAGGGTATTAAAAGCCCCTTCTTGCAAGCAAATGGATGTCATTTTCCTTTCCTGCCATTACTGAGTGTAGAAGAGTCTGCCCTGGAGCCCACAGCAGCACTGAGGTGCAGTTACTCTGTGGAATCCCCACAATGTGATGAAATCACTCTCTATTCCTGGTGACAGCTAACTCCAAATTCTTTCACAGCTATGAAAGCTTCCCCTGTAACATTATGTAATTAGTGTCATGTCTCTGCATGTACCTGCATGGGAGGACTTGATTCTGTGTGGTCATAAGCCGTCAGAACTGATAGGAGTCTCATTGTTGTTAACTCTTGTCTCTTAGCCCCAAACCCATCCACCCAGATCTGCTTTGGGATGCTGGGACTTGGACTCTGGCACTCTTCTTTGTCAGCTGGCTCCCTGTTAGTTTCCACCCACAGAGAACAACAGGAAAATACTGGAAAGCTGAAGCAGGGCAAGGGATACTTGCTTCTTCCTGTCTGTTTCTATCTTGTCAGTATCCCTGAGCAATGATTCTTCACCTGGCAGTGGAGTTGATGCTAGGCTCCAGTGTTGGTTGGGTGTTGGGTTTGAGTTTGATTGGGATTTGGGTTTGTGTTTGGTTTGTGCTGAGATTTTTGTGGTGATAGTTGAGTTCGTGGGGTCTGGAGCCGACAGCCATGAAAGAATTCTTGAAGATGTCTTTGGTGCAAAAAGGTGATTTTATTAAAGTACAGGGACAGGACCCATGGGCAGGAATAGCTGCCACTGGGCCTTGAGGAGAGACTGGTCAAATACTATGGAGTTGGGGGAGGTCAAGTCCAGGGGAAGTTTCCAATGAGATTTTCATATGCTAAAGAAAACTCATAGGATATGGGAGGCCTAGCTATCCTCAAGCGAAGGTTGTTTTTCCCTCTGGCAAATCATTAGAATTAAGACAGTAGGGAGTTCCTGGAGAAAAGTTTTACTCTGCCTGCCTCAAGTATTGGTCAATGGGCTGCAGGTTATAAGGACATTTAATTTTTTCTGCCATTTCCTTCTGCCTTTGTTTCCCACATCACTGTGACACTAGTACCAGTTCAAGGCAGCACCGTCCTCAAATATCTGAGACCCCCCCTCCCACCAACCTTTTAAGTTAATGACCCAAGTGTAAGGTCCTCATTCTTCTGCTCCAGTCCCTGGTAATCACTAATTTACATTCCATCTTTGTAGATTTGTATATTATGGACTTCTAATATTAATTGGAATCATACAACATATGGCCATTATGCTTTTCACGTGGTTTTCAAGGTTCACCTATTTGTGTCTGTATCAGTATTTCATTATGGCTGAATAATATTTCATTTGTGAGGTTAAACCACAATATGTCTGTCCATTTTTAATTGTGTTAATTGGTTTTTATTGTTGACTTGTAAGAGACTTTGTATGCTCTAGTTTTAGAACCTTATTATGTATATGATTTGCAGATATTTGTCTCATTCTGTGGGTTATCTTTTCACTTTTTTGATGCTTTTCTTTGAGGTATAAAGTTTTAAATTTTAATGAAGTCCCATTTATCTGTTTTTTCTTTAATCACTTGTTCTTTTTGTGTTATAACTAAGAAAACATTGCATAATGCAAGGTTATGAAGATTTATCCCTATGTTTTCTCCTAGGAGTTTTATAGTTTTAGCTCCTACATTTAGGTTTTTGATACAGCTTTAATTTTTGTGGTGTAATTTTATTTACTTCTTACTGTAGCATTTTATAGATTTGAACTGATTTTTCCTATTTCTCATTATTTCGCTGAAAGAGCACCCTGTTGTCAGTTTCATGATCAGTTTATTTGAGGAATAAAACATTGCCAGGAGAGCAGGGAAAGGTTGCCATGTCTTGTGGTTTTCCTTGGTTTGTTTAGGATTTTGATTCCCCCTCTGATTTCCTCCTTTCTTTTTTATTACCATATCTCTAAGGAGGACCCCCCTTTCCTCCGGTTATCCTCCTTCTTCACAGTACATTTCTGAGGCTGCCACTTCTGGTCCTTCTTGCTTTTAAACCACTTTCCTGTATCCAGTGCTGTTTTCAATAACATCCCTGACCTGTGTTTAATATTTTAGGATTTAGTGGAGCTTTTTTTCCCCTTTATTTCTTATTTATGCCATGTATATGTCTTTCACACCCTCACTTCCTTTCTAAATAGCCTTTTAATTTCCCCTCCACCCGTACTCTGAAGCTAACATCAGTGGCAGCTGTGGGATCTGTAGCCATAACTCTTTTTCTCTTCTTAAATTGATTTGAAATCATGCCATCCTATGTCTTCTATTAATGTTGAAGGAATGGGCCATTGTGATTTTATTCATGCTCTTTCTGATGTTATGTTTTTTTGGGAGTATGTATGGTAAGAGTCACAATAAAGCAGCCATCATTTTCCTAGGGTCAATGAGAACATAGATATACACCTACCTCTACCTCTACCTCTACTTCTATATCTACATATGTATGTATGTGCGTGTGTGTGTGTATATGTGTGTGTGTGTCTAGGTTTGCAACCTTGGGAGTTCCCCAGGTGAAATCTGAAACTGGTCCCCACACATAGAGAGCAAAGAGAGACTGAATAAAGAGGCAGACCAATCCAGATCAATAGGTGGCAGATTTAATAAGCAAGGCAACTTACATTCAGGGCTTATCTTGAGTGCCTGTAAGATTACCTCTCTGTACCCACCTGCCAGAATCTTAAAAGTTTATACAGAGACCTTACTGGGCTCAGTCACATATTCCATCCAGATGGTCTCAACAATACATTACTATCTCAAGGTTATGTCCTTGGAGCAGGAGAGTGGGGAAGATAAGTGGAGGATACATTCCATGGACAAGGAAGGGGATGAGAAGCCTCTGATTGCCCAGGTCTAGCTCATGGATCAACTAGTGGCCACATCCTATTGATGACTTCCTCCAACAGTATGTACATTTATGCTTGTGGTTGTTACCCTGATGTGAACCTTGGGTATTATGTGTAACTGTTTTTCATTGGATATATCTGGGTTTTTATATACTTTTTAGTTGGTAACACTGAAGACTTTGTTACTAACAATTTTTTTTCAGATCATTCTGTCAAAATTGATGGAAACTGTATTACCTACAAAAAATGATGAGTTTTAATTTTCTCAAAAAACAAGTTTCTTGGGGAGCCTGGGTGGCTCAGTTGGTCAAGTGTCTGACTCTTGATTTTGGCTCAGGTCATGATCTCATGGTTCATGGGATGGAGCCTTGCATCCAGCTCTGTGCTGACAGTGTGGAATCTGCTTGGGATTCTTTCTCTCCCTCTCTCTCTCTCTGCCCCATCCCCTGCCCTCTCTGTCTCTCTGTCTCTCTCTCTCAAAATAAATAAATAAACTTAATAAATTGTTAAAACAACACAAAACATGTTTCTTTAATTTCCTAGTTGAGTTTCATTGTATCAAGTTGATATATAAACAATGTTTTAGTAAATAATTTCAAAAAGCTTATTAGAGAAACCTATACTAGTTTCTGATTTTAATAGGAATTATATACTTAAAGAGGAAGAATTTTTCTTCCACATTAATAGACTGCCTTTTTACTTTTGTTATTCCCCTTTTTAAAAAGAGTTAATATTTTTAACTTTTTGACTAGCCTCAAAATTTATGGAGTTTACTATATAATATTTATGCATTAATTTATCGATATAGTGGATTTAATTTGTATATTTTCTAATATTGAACAATTGTTCTTGTCTATAATTGTCCCATATGGGTAGTTGATGATACAGGTTTAGAACCTAGAGAGATTACACTTAGTAGATACATGAAATTACTGACAAAATTTATCATTTTGAAGTCTTAATTTTCACTTACACAAACTGATATTAATACTAGTGTCTGTCTTTTAGGATTATTAAAAATGAATGAGGTAATGAAAATAAAACACTTGACACTCAGTATGTATGTACTCTTCTAATAATATCCATTATTTCATTTTAAAAATATATAACCAAGTTTATTTTTCAAGTTTATTTACACTTTTTTTTACCTGCATTTGTATGTGTGGTTGATCTGTAGTTTTCTTTATTCTGAATTTTTTCTTCTATATTTTCTTTCTTCTCTATTTTCTGACTTTACCATCATGATAATGTTAACTTTCTAAAATGATCTTGAAAGCTTTGCAAATTTATTTAGTATTGCAAAGCAGTTAGTATAACATAAGAAATATGAAAAGCTATTGTGTTTTGGCATCTTACTTGGGAGAAAATCTGTGATGCCTTTTATGTCATTTTCACCACCATTTTGATCTGTCAATTTTCTAAATCTTATTTGTGTCAATTTCATGCTTTCTATTTAGAAAATGATCTCCTGATCGCTTTTTCCATTTATTTATGTATTTGAGTATATTTGACACAAAATATCATTTTTTCCATTCTTTTCCTCTCTAAGTTACATTATCATCACCTTATCCCAGTTCTCTGCATATTTCTTGTTCCCCTACCTTGAGTTTCAGCCAGAGTCTCATTTCCAAACAGAAGCCAGCTTCATATTTTTGGAGCTCCCAGAATACCCAAAGAAATCAATTGCCTTACCTAGCTCACATGCTCTAATAAGAATGACTTTATATTAAGTCAATAGCCACTGTATTACAGTTTGTCCTAAAGCTTACCCTAATAAGAACTGTGGGCAACAGGGTTTCCCTGAGGCCTCAAATCTAGATAGGGCCTTCTTCTTTTTTTTTCCAATTTACCAAAATGGCTTTATTTTATTTATTTTTTTCAAATTTTTATTTAAATTCTGTAGTTAACATATAGTGTAGCATTGGTTTCAGGAGTAGAATTTAGTGATTCATCACTTACATATAACACCCAGTGCTCATCACACCAAAATGCCCTGCTTAATGCCCATCACTCATCTAACCCATCCCCCATCCACCTCTCCTCCATCAATCCTCAGTTTGTTCTCTATAGCTAAGAGTCTCTTATGGTTTGCCACCCTCTCTGTGTTTATCTTATTTTATTTTTCCTTCCCTTCCCATATGTTCATCTGTTTTTTTTTCTTAAAATCACATATGAGTGAAATCATATGGTATCTGTCTTTCTCTGACTGACTTATTTTGCTTAGCATAATACTCTCTAGCTCCATCCATGTTGTTGCAAATGGCAAAATTTCATTCATTTTGATGGTTGAGTAATATTCCATGGTATATATATACCATCTCTTCTTTATCCACTCATCAGTTGATGGACATTTGGGCTCTTTCCATAATTTGGTTATTGTTGATAATGCTGCTATAAACATCGGGGTGCATGTGCCCCTTTAAATCAGTATTTTTGTATCCTTCGAGTAAATGCCTAGTAGTTCAATTGGCTGGGTTGCAGGATAGTGTTATTTTTAACTTTCTGAGGAACCTCCATACTGTTTCCCAGAGTGGCTGCACCAGTTTGCATTCTTAACAACAAGGTAAGAGGGTTCTAGATAGGGCCCTCATAATTCTTTGGGCTTTCTAGTCTCCTGACAGACAGACCCTCTGA
Organism: Panthera leo; assembly: GCF_018350215.1. NCBI lineage: Eukaryota > Metazoa > Chordata > Mammalia > Carnivora > Felidae > Panthera > Panthera leo. The sequence goes on along the minus strand of NC_056688.1, from coordinate 62,679,665 downwards.
CCACGGTAAGGGATGAGGGTCATTAAGAGCCCCAAGCACTGAGGTAACCCAGAATGGACCCCTCACCTCATACCAGTGACTATATACTAGAATTGGGTTTAGTAAGCTAAATCTACATATGCTAGAAGTAACAACCACACTACAAATACATTTTTTTACTATTTCCAAATCTTTTCATGTTTTACAAACTTCAAAGATTTTTTCAACATTTTTTTGAGTTCACAGTGCCAGATTAATATTGCTTTATAGCATTTTATTGGCATGTATACTGAAGTTCAAAGAGCTTTAAGTGAGATTCTCAGGTAAATCTTTCAGTCAAGGGCAGAGCCTGAATTTAAACCTGGCTCTTATGACTCTAAGTTAATTTATTTTGCAACTATATCCTACTTGATATTGATGAAATCCCACATCATTTTAAGACATGAGCTTCACCTTCTGACATGTGAATGAAGAGAAGTTCAATGTGGAAGGAAATTACTCAAGGCAGTTACTGGGGCCATACCCTTTTGCAAATCTTATTCTCTCTTTAGGAATTTTGTAATATCTGTGGGGTTTAAATGTGAGTGGTTTTGTTTTGTTTGTATTTTTCTTGTGGCAAAGTAAAGAGATAGTTTTAGAATCTCTGAGATATTCCTTCCAGTGGCTTTGCAAATTGGGAGAAATGGGGGAAATATATTGTGATTGTCCTGTGTGGGAGTGCTGGAGTTTTACAAAAATATTCCCAATGTTTACTTCTGCTTTGATCTTATTATTATTTCCCTAACCCGTCATAAAAAATCCTTATAGGGCTAAATGTCAATAGCCTTTAGGGTTAAGCATCCTTAGTACATGCTCTCTTATCTGTTTTGTCCTGACCCCATAGATAACAGGGTTAAGAGCGGGGGGAACAACCACGTACAGATTGGCCAGAAGAATGTGTATGTAATGAGGGATGTTGTGGCCAAAGCGATGTGTCATGAAGGAGAAGAGGGCTGGTAGGTAGAAAGCTACCATGACACAGACATGGGAGCCACATGTGCCAAGTGCCTTGAGCCTGGCATCCCAGGAAGGTAGATGGAAGACTGCTTGGAGGATTTGAACGTAGGAGAATCCAATCACAGAAAGGTCGATGTATCCCACTGAGAAAGCAATCAAGCCATAGACAACATTGATCCTAATATTGGCACAAGCCAACTTTGCCAAACCCATGTGTTCACAGTAGGTGTGAAGAATAACCCGGACACCACGGAAAGGCAATCTTAGGATGAGAAATATGAATGGAGTCACAAACACCAAAGTCCTGACTATGATGACTATGCTCAGGATAGCTATCACCTTATTGGTGAGGATCATACTATATCTCAGGGGGTTACAGATGGCAATGTATCTATCTATGGCCATGACTGTCAGCACCACAGACTCCAGGCCAGTACATATATGGATAGTATACATCTGTGTGATGCAAGCACCAAACCCAATCTCCCTGAGATTGAACCAGAAAATTCCTAGCATCTTGGGGATGGTGGCTGTAGACAGGCCAAGATCAGTGCAGGCCAACATGGCCAGGAAGTAAAACATGGGTTGGTGGAGGCTGTGTTCAGTCTGGATCACAAACAGGATAGTAATGTTCCCTAGGAGGGCTGTCAGATACACTGCAAAGAAGGGGAAGCCAATCCAGATGTGCACATCTTCTAGTCCTGGAATCCCCACCAGAAGGAAGGAAGAGGGGTGAAAATGTGTATTGTTGGAATGCAGCATATTGGTGGGAGTTGGTTATAGACTCATTTCTTGCAGGAGTTTTCTCGCTTCCAGGGAGACACCCTAACCTCTTTCATAGCATGTTGCCTACTTTCTGGAGAAACAGAAAATCCATTCTTTAATTCCATAATACAGCAGAGGAGGCCTAAAGAGGCAATGTGAGGCACAGTTAAAAAGGCACTCTTACTTCAAAGTATTTGCCTCATCTACATAGAAAACCATGTAAAAAATTTCCAAATACAGCAGTCCTGCATGTTTCTTCCCTTCCATGTGTAAGGAAGAATCTGCATATGCAAATATTTATTATCAGTTTTGTCTGTTAATCATAAACAAGGATGTAAAGCATAAACAAGATGTTGTGTGTGTGTGTGTATGTGTGTGTGTGTGTGTGTGTGTGTGAGTGTGTATATGTGTAGTATCACAGGACTGGGAATGAGATGGATGGTTCAGGGGAATGATACTTGCAAAATAGAGGGACTGTATAGCTGGTGCTTAGATCTGAGCTAAGGAATGGATTAAGAAATTTAGACACATTGGGAGACTATTATGTGATTCAAGCAAAGTAGTACCCCTCCTAGAACTACAAAGTCTTATCATTCAATAGGTTAAATCACATTCTCATTCCTAAACAGTTTAACACTGGTTGTTCCCAGATATTTTGAAGAGCCTTTTGTGATTTTTGATCTTCTTTTCTGCCTTCTTCATGATGCATTGTATTAATGGATAATCCTTCATGCTGCCTGGATAGTGACAATATGTCTATCTTTTTTTACAGTTAGAGCAGTACCAAGGCCAGATACTTGCCTGCATTTGGGAACAGGTTAAGTTATATTAGTGCTTTAGCTAGTTTCCCTTATATAGTGATCAAAGCTAATGTATTGAAGCTGGCATCAGGCTTATTTACTCTAACAGTGGACTCTATCTGGTGTGCCTTGTGGTTGAGTCTGTGTTGTAACTGGCCCTGTGCCATGGATGTAACCTGTAACATGGTGGAGCTGTGGGATTCTTGGATGTGCCCAACCATTAGAAACTGTTCTGTTACAGGGTGTGTTCTGTGGGGTGCTCTGGGGCATGGGTGAAATACCTACAGTGACTGGGCTTGTTGAGTGTGGGCAGTGCTACATCTAAGGCAGTGCCATATGTTTTGCCTTGATGTTCCTTTGAGAGTGCAATGAGTTCTGATATGGTGGTACCAATTTTACAGAAATTCCCATGACGTGGCTTTAACAGAGGCCTCAGAAACTTCTTTGAAGGTACAATGATATCTCATTTAGATTGGGATTTGTTCGTACTGTGTCTAATTTTTAAAAATAATGTACTGTGGAGTTGCTTTCAAAGATGTGCTATAATCCTACTGGAGGGGGGAAAATACGTTATGAGGTGTTCACTCTCTGGATTGTGTTGGTCCAGTCTTTTCCTACTTTTTTAAAAAATGTTTTTATTTTATTTTTGAGAGAGGGAGAGAGAGAGACACACACATGAGTCGGGGAGGGGCAGAGAGAGAGGGAGACAGAATCTGAAGTAGGTTCCAGACTCTCAGCTGTCAGCACACAGCCCAACACAGGGCTCAAACTCATGAACTGCCAGATCATGACCTGAGCCGAAGTTGGACGATTAACCAACTGAGCCACCTAGGTGCCCCCAGTTTTTTCCTTCTAATTGGGTCTGATCCCATGAAAATCAATATCCACACCTTCCACCCCCCCATTACATTTAACTAGATTCACCTTTCTATGCACCCTTTAATATGTCAGAGAATTCTTTTCATTTTCCTTTCTAATAAGAAGAAAAATAACTCAGGTTGCGTTATGATGAAAAAAGTCTAGCTCTACATTATGCACCAAGTATTTGCTCAGTACTTTGCAAGTATTATTATGCATAAAGGTTAAAACAGGTCTGAGATCAGTACCACTATTGTCCCCATTTAAAAAGAGGGTAAATGGAGCTCAGGCAAAAGGATTAAAAAGTATATCCAAATTAATAATTGCTTCTATTAATCATCAAATTGTAAAAATTGGAAATTGAGAGTGACAACACGGATCATGTGGGCTGGTCTGAGAATTCAAAGTTGTAGACACGTGATGCTGCTACTCTGCCCTGCATAGAGATTCTATGTAAATGTCAGCACTGAGGAGAAGAAGGAGAAATATTTCCTGAGACCACCTCTTTCCATTCCACTTGCCACTTCCTGCCATGAATTCCCTATTATTTCTCATGCAATGTACTTATTTCTATTAATGTGTAGTATCTTTTCAGTAACAAATAGTTGAAAACTATGAATAATTTATTCATCCTAATTATTTCTTCTAATTAATTATTAAGCACTGTTGGCTCTGTTTTTGAAATTTATACTATTTATGTTTTTATCTTCATTTTTTTCCTATTTTTCTATTTTTATTTTCGCCAATATACCTTGGCTGACCAACATTGTGAAACTGATCTATTACCAAATTGTCTTACTTGGTTTTTCAGCTTTTGTGTTTCCTCCCATCTACTGCTTCTAGAGGGACCGATGATAAATACCGATATGATAATCACACCCCTACTTGTGGGATATAATTATTACTAGTTTAAAATACTTAATTCCTGGGGCTCCTGGGTGGCTTGGTCGGTTGGGCGTCTGTCTCACTTCGGCTCAGGTCATAATCTTGCCATTCAGAGTTTGAGCACTGCGTCAGGCTCTGTGCTGACAGTTCAGAGCCTGAAACCTGCTTTGGATTCTGTGTCTCCCTATCTCTCTACCACTCCGCTAGTTGTGCTCTGTCTCTCTCTGTCTCTCAAAAATAAATAAACATTAAAAAAACATTTAAAATACTTAATTCGTCCATGGCCATTTTGAAAGATAAAAGAAAAATAGAGGTTATAATAAATCACAATAGTATTAACTAGGAAACTATAGACAACATTTCATTGGCACAAAACTTAAACTTCAGGGCTAAATGATTTAATCTGTCAGTGAAATAGGACAGAATATGGAATACCTAAATTTGGTGGAAATAAGAATTCAATGGGAAAGAATTAGCAAAAGGAACAAAGTTTGTGTTCAAGTTTATTTTATATATTCACCAGTTCCTGTGACTATAAACAAACACAGGTTCTTCTGTGATATGCAGCTTCCAACTTGATGGCTGTTATTTCTAACCTTAAGATCATGTGTTTGTTACAGGAATTACTTTTTCTAAAATGTTAGCTCTGAAGAGTTATATTGTTCACTTGAAGTTTTAAACTTCTTGTATGTATTCACTAACATTGTCACAATTAACCAATTGTCTCACAATGACTTAAATGCTCTTGTCATAATTAAGCTGAACAACTGAAAAATTGTGTAGATTCTCCTGTGAGTGAAAAAAATCATTTCCAGACTCAAAGTGTAAGTTAGCTTCTCCTTTTTAGTGAATGTGCCAATAAAAGAAAAATTTTATTTTTATCAGATTCATTATCATAAGCAAATGAAATCTCCATTCTCTGAGCTATGAGCCAAATCTGGCCCACCATCTGCATTTGTAAATAGAGATATTTTGGAACACAAACATTCTTGTTAATTTGTATGTTTTCTATGGCTGTTTCCACCTTACAGTGGCAGAGTTGAGCAGTTATGCTCAAGAACTGGCCAGCAAAGCTAAAAATATGTATTCTTTCTCCCTTTATGGAGAAAGTTTGCCAACTCTGGCATACAGGAATAAAACCAGCAATAGTGCCTTATGTGAAAAAAAGTCAATACTTTATAAAATGGCACCAAAGACTCTTAAACACTAATTATGACCCACCTATATAGTCTTACCTCTACACTTCGGTTAAATTGAACTTCATACTTTCTGAATACTTTCTTCTTCATGTCTTCTTATTTCTTCCAATGAGGAAATCTTCTCTACAAGCTCCAATCAACAAAATAGTTCTTGACCCAGATTTAATGATATACCATTCACAGTGCCTTCCCTAATTGACTTATTTCAGGATTACTTATGCTTTTTGTTATTTTTTTTCCAGAAGTCTATTTCTCTGTTATGTTAGTTATCACTGGTCCTCAAAATGTGTCCCTAGTCCAGGAGTATCAGCATCATGTGGTAATTTTTTATAAATGAAAATTCTTAGACAATATTCCAAATCCACTAAACCGGTAACTCGGGGGTGAGGTCCAATAATCTGCTAATAAACCCAGCAGGTGATTCTGATGCTCATTCCAGCTTGAGAAACTGGTAGACATCTAACACTAGGGTATAATTTCCTTGGCATCCAAGCCAGTGTCAGATTTATCTCCATGATATCAGGATACTTTATACAGTGACAGGCTGTGGTCATTAATTAGTGGCAAGCAATAATTAACAAATGAAAAGAGAGTAGAAATAACAATCTTTCCTGTTATATACAGTGTCTTAGATTAAATTCCATAGGAACAGAACTGGGATATAGAATGGTGTGCAGAAGGAAATTTGAGTTTTCTGGGAAAACATACTGGTGAAAAAGTCAATAAGGTAGGATCTGTTCAAAGGAGAAACCGACCTTTTGTGAGGTTGCATCTGACACCTCCCATGATAAAATGGGAAGCTTTGGAGCTGGAATAGCCCTTCTAAATTATCCCACAATGAGGCAAGGAAGCCAGTTATTTGTATTCCCGTGGTATCTAGTCATTGACCATGGGCCACCCTGTGTGATGGGGCACAACTTTGGATGAGGTAGTTCCTTCCAGGGCGGAGTGCAGATGTGAGCTCTCAGAATCTGATATCCCCAGCAGCCGAGGGATAGATGGGTAGGTCCTAAAAAACAGATTTGGGAGAGATACCATAGTACATGCTACATATGGCATTGTGTCTCTGTTCTCCCTTGGCCTTATCTTATCCTTTAGTCTTGGGAAACATTCTTTCCTTACTTATTTTTCTTCATTTAAACCTCACATCTCACTCTGTCTTCTTTCTCTACTTGCAAATATTCTCTGTAACTCTATGGTTGGGGCAAAACATTAATTTGCTATGCTCTGTGGCTTTGAATAAAATTCATGTTTATTCCTAGTTCAATAAAACAACCTTTCTGAGATGCATCAGACATAATCCCCGCTTCCAATGCAGGCACATGTGCGCGCACACACACACACACACACACACACTTTAGTGTACTACAGAAAAGCTTATAGATCTCAGTTCACTCTAAGTAACTGTCACTTGAGAATACATGCTCTGATTTTGTTTTTTTTCTGGGCTTGAGACTGAATCTCACACAGTCATTATAACTCCAGCTTTCCTGTTACCTGGAGACTAGAAATAACTAAAGATAACTGGCTGTGGCATGCCTACAACCAGGGAACGGTAAATTCGTCATCTATTAATGTCCTCATCTCCATGAAATCTTCTTCAAGAAATCTCTCTTGGCTTTTAAAACACTTCTTTGTGTTTTTCATCTAACTCTCAGAATACTTTTTGAAATGTTCTTACTCTTGTCTTCCTTTATCTTTCTTTTAAGTAGTGTTCTGTCCTTGTCTGCAGTCTCTACTCACCCAGGTGCCTCCTAAGAATGATTCCATTCACTTTCCTAACTGTAAGCACTACATTTTTTCTCTGGTGCTTCTCAAAATACGTTTCTAGAATATTTCTTTCACAGTTCACTATACATCTCCAAATACTTTTACAGAATGTCTGCCTCGATTATAACTAAGGCACATCTTATCCACCAAGTTCTGTAGTAGGTTGGTCATCTTTACTCTGAAACCATTTCTCCATTTTCCTCAATTTTAGTTGATGGTGTTATATACACAGTATCCCAGGCAAGAAACCTTGGAGACATCATCTATACTTTTCTCTTCTCTATATTCCTTCATGCTTCACATCCAAACAGGCATTAAATCCTGGAAATTCTCCATTTAAACACAGTTAACTGTAATTTGGCAACCACTAGGTGCCTGGTCTTAGTGTTTAAAGTACTGTGTGGGCAAATTCAATCAAATCCAGGCCCTCTTCTCAGGATCATTTAGTCTAGTGAGAGAGACCAACCTTAACCAAATACATTTAAATAGTGTAAAGTAACAACTGGGCTACAAAGAAGAGTCACTGTATACTAAAGCTCATTTAACCTGACCAGAGTTCATGGGGAATGCTTTCCTGAAGAAGTGTTAACTAAATTGATAGCTGAAAGATAAGAGTCCAGTAACAGTAAGTGGAAGAGAGGAATGAGTGGAGAAGAATGCTTCTAGTTAATGGGAACAGGAAATGCAAAAACTGAGGGATGGGATTGTGTAGGTACTTATGGTTAATTTTAAGGAATTTTCTCTTCATACTAGAAGCGATGAGAAGACACTGTAAGATTATAAGGTACAGTGTAACATGATGCAATTTACATTTCAAAAAAATCACTCTGGTTCACTGTCAAAATGTATTCAGGGCAAGAAGTGCATTTGTAATCAGATCAGTTAGAAACTTATCACAAACATCCAGGTTGGAGATGATGTTATCCTGTACCATGCTATTAGTGATGGAGAAGGATTGCAGTAGGCCAACTTTATAACAATTTAATAGGGTTAGTCTTCAGAAATAGCTGTCAAATTTAACTTTTCTTCCTGTTTACAATAATTGAGTAAATTAAGACTTCCATAATATTTTATCTTAACTTTTTCTATAATTTATCCCTCTTCACCAATGGCCCTCAATGTTTTTTTCTTTTGAAAAACATATATCTAATCGATATAATCCTGTTAAAAAATGTGATTGAGAAGCAGTGATTCACATCCTAAGAGAAAGGAGCAAGGGACTCTGTGCAGAACCAGGGGAGAGGGATTGAGGGCTCATAAACAGTTTGAGATATCCTCTGCTCACTTCTCATGGTGGAACTTAGGGTGAGCAGGGGAGTGGAGGTTATTTCACTTGGTTGGGTTTGTTATATTATTCTTGCAATAAAAGATTAAGCTCATGTATCAAGGCTCTAAAATCTTATAGATTGTTACATGTTCTAATAATTTCTCCCAATAACTTTTTCACCTTCTGTACTTATTATCGTCTGCAAACTTACCACTACTACCACCCTCTGCCTTAATCTATTATAGAAGTTCTCAGTTATGAATCTTTTAATTCATTTGATGAATATTTATAGAGTGCTTACTATTTGCCAAGTATTATTCCAAAGGTAGGCATGCAGCAGGGATGCATTTGAAGTCTCCAATTTCAATGATCTTAAATTCGACTAATTCCAGTATTTTGCTTTCTACTGTCATAGTTATCCTTCCATTATTTACCAGTCTTTATAGGGAAACTTCCCAAAAGGTGCTTTGGTATTCTAAATATACTATAGGTTCGCAATGTCCTCAGTCAATAAGATTTTCATAACTGGCAAAAATTATTGTCTGTTTAGATCATTGCCTCTATTGTAACCATTATGATTACTTACATAGTCATCTTCCCCATTTACTGATTTTTTTCTGTGTAATAAGCACTTCCATGTATATTTCCTAAGTTTATATTCACATAACTCTCTGGGGCTCTCTCTTCTTCTCCTTTTCTGAACCTCTCTCTTTCCTTTCAGACATTCAAATTTCTGGTAAACTATTGGACTTCTACTAGACTGGCTTCCATTCTTTGCAGCAGAATTGAATAACCTCTGTAGCAGGTTCCCAGGCTTTCCATATTTCAACCTATCTGTTACCCTTTCTTAGATATGCTGTAGCCTTCTCTCACTAGGATAGCTGTGCCCAGTGTAAGAGATTCGCTTCCGAGATGACAATATAGAAGGATGCAGGGAAGGAAAGATTTCATTTGGGACAGCTAATGAGAGTTACCATTGATATTTTCCTTCATGTTTGAATATGACATTCTTTGTTATATGTTTGTATATACATATAGGGATCCTGGGTTTGTTGATACCAGTTTATTATTTAGCACTGTGAGTGTTTTGCAGTGTCATTCTGTGGGAATGACTGATGTGTAGCTAAGAATCCATGTTGTTCTCACCACAACTTCTCTCTCTTGCTGCACCACTTGGAGATGGCCCCAGCTACAAAGACTCTGGCTGAGCCAGCAGACCTCCCTCATCACACGAACACTTTTGTTACTGCCATTGTGAACCCTCTTCCAGCATATACAGGAGCTGACTCACCTACCTCTGCCCAGCATCTGAGAAGTCATTGCAGTCTGGATGTCACAGACTGCAAGCTGCGTGTGACTGAGTCTCAATAGCCAGGGCCAAGGAGTTATATAAGAGCCTAGTCCCCTGAGAAGGGCCTCTCACAATGGGCCATGTCCCTGGGCCTGGAGTATGGGATGGAAAATTTCCATATCCTTGAGGTAGAGCTCTATGTTTCCTGGTCAGAAATACCTTCTAGTTACAGATGATAAGCAATCTGCATCCTCCATCAAATACTGTTCTCAAACAGGTCCCGGCTCACTAGCCAGTCAGAGGCTTAATGCCTCCTACCTACATTTTAAATTTCACTGTGGTACTGAAATTATGTGGGAATACCTAGGAACACAAACATAGAACATGGGTGGCAATTACATGATTATTTCATTCCTTCTTTTTTTTTTTTTTAATTTTAACCCTTAAGGTAAACATACCATATTTGATTTCAAAGTGTATTAGGCCACATGATTTTTTTTTAAATCAGCATTATTTTGCATAACTCTTGGTCTTGTTAAAAGCATAAAAGGAAATTTAAATCTCTGCTAAGGGAACCCTGAGAACAATAAGAGAGAGTATCAGCAAATCAAATTCAACAGTATATTAAAAGAATTATTCACCATGATCAAGTGGAATTTATTCCTGGGCTTCGGGGATGAGTCAATATTCACAAACCAATCAAAGTGATACACCACATTAATAAAAGAAAGGATAAGTACCATATGGTCTTGTAAATAGATGCGAAAAAAGCATTTGATGAAATATAGCATCCATTCTTGATAAAAACCCTCAACAAAGTAGGGGTAGATGGAACATACCTCAACATTGTAAAGGCCATATATGAAAGACTCACAGCTAATGCCATCCTCAATGAGGAAAAACTAAGAGCCTTTACTATATGGCCAGGAACAAGACAGGGATGTCCACTCTCACCATTCCTATTTAGCATAGAAGTCTTAGCCTCAACAATCAGACAACAAAAAGAAATAAAAGGCATTCAGATGGCTAACAGACATATGAAAAGATGCTCAAAATCACTCATCATCAGGAAAATACAAATCAAAACCACAATGAGACACCACCTCACACCTGTCAGAATGGCTAACAGTAACAACTCAGGAAACAAGATGTTGGCAAGGATATGGAGAAAGGGGAACACTTTTGCACTGTTGGTGGGAATGCAAACTGGGGCAGCCACTCTGTAAAACAGTATGAAGTTTCCTCAGAAAGTTAAAAATAGAACTACCCTAGGACCCAGCAATTACACTATTAGGTATTTATCCAAAAGATATAAAAGTGCTGATTTGAAGGGGCACATGCACCCTGTTGTTTATAGCACCACTATCAACAGTAGCCAAATTATGGAAAGAGCCCAAATGTCTATCAACTGATAAATGGATAAAGAAGATGTGGTATATACACACACACACATCAATCACAGTATTCTATTCTGTATATACACACACAATGGAATATTACTCAGTGATCAAAAGAATGAAATCTTGCTATTTGCAACGATGTGAATGGAGCTAGATGTATTATGTGAAATAAGTCAGAAAAAGAAAAATACCTTATGATTTCACTCATATATGGAATTTAAGAAACAAAACAGATGAACATAGGGTAGGGGGGAAAAAGAGAGGGGAAACAAACCATGAGAGACTCTTAATGATGGAGGACAAACTGAGGGTTGATGGAGGGAGGTGGGTGGGGGTGTCTAGATGGGTGATGTGACGGGTATTTGGGAGGACACTTGTTATGATGAACACCGGGTGTTGTATGTAAATGATGAATCACTGAATTCTATTTCTGAAACCAGTAGTGCACTGTATATGCACTATATTTTAAATAAAAATTTGAAAAGAAGTAGAAAGAGACAATATCTGATAACACACATATAATCCTGAAAAACGAATATAGAGTAGTAATTGAAAGGGAAATATATATGAATGCAGGCTTTGAAGATTTTGTTCAGAATTTTCCTCCAGCTTTTCATTTATGTGGGCCAATGTGCTGGATATCTTCTCTTTGCTGCTCCAGGAGCACTCCATATTCTGTATCCTAGAGTACTCACAAGTATGCACCGCATCCATATCCTCCCTTGTCCTTTGGCATCTGGTTGGGTTCAAAAAATAGAAAGTGCCATCAGAGGACAGGACAGAAGTAAAGTCAGGATATTCTGGTTTCAACCTGCTCTCTCCTTGCAGGTGACATGAAGGTCATCATGGGTTGGGTGAGTCCTTCAAAACAAATCTCAGCTCCTATCAGGCAGCCTTTTTCATAATGCTCTCTGAGTCTCTGAGTTCCAAGAACAACTTCTTGTCTTCAGGCCAAGAAGTTGTACATATCCTCACCTGCACTATCCTTATCATTCCTTGTGCCAATAGTTTGTTGTAATATAAGGGGCCCGGCTTGTGTTTGCCAACCGCTTTTTCCAAAACTCTGATTAATATAGCCAACAGGCAGCCCTATCTTCTCCTGAAGATTTCTCTATTTAAACTTAATTTTATTTTATATAATATACCATACGTAATATATGATATTTCATATTACATATGCTAAATATAATTTTACTGGTCTTATTTTACTTTTAACATAAGCAATTTTTCATTTGAACACCAATTTCTAAAAGACTTTTGAACTACACTGAAATATTTCTCAAAGTAGTTTATTTTGTAGTTCTTGGAAAAGACTAACACATTTCACAAAAGATTGAAAAAATGGTTTCTGCTAACATATGAACAACATTATTTGCCATGGGAAAAATGGAAATTGAAGCTATAATGATATACTGATTTTCGCTCACTGGAGTAGCTAAAATTCAAAAGACCAAAAAGACCAAATGGTGAGAATGTAGTGCTTGGAACCCTCATATTTGTTGGTACAGGTGTAAAAATCATGAAACCACTTGGGAAAACTGTTGGAAATTTTCTTAAAACTTGGCTTGTGGAAAATGGAAGGGTCTGCAGGCATCTGGAATTTTTACAAGGTTTTTTTGTTTGTTTGATTGGTTGAGCTTTTTTGTGTTTTTTTGTGTTTTTGGTTTTGTTTTGTTTTGTTTTGAAGCAGGATAATATCAAGGCTCTGACTAAATTATCATGATCTATGGATCGAAAAACCACTTAGTAGGTCAATTTTGAAACAGATTTGAGAAGATATTGTATCTGGTTTAAATTTCATGAACGTTTACTTCTTTATGTGAGATTGAGTTATGTCTGCTTCTAAGGTCTTGGTGGATAACAGTATTGAAGATAAACAGTACTGATATTCAATGAGCTAGACTGGCTTCTATATTCTGTAAACTACTGGGTGTTGCATAAAGGATTCCCAAGAAGAAGGAGTGACTGGGAGGGCAGAGGAGGTTTATAGAAAACAGCTTTGTCTTGAAACATTTAATCTGATAAAATATCATTAAACATGGAAGTTATTGTATTTTTTCATCATTTCCTCAATTATTTTTATTTTTTGTATATTTTTCTCTTCTTATGTCATATTTAATATTAAGCCTATGTGGAAATGCATTTAATAATCACAGACACTAGTAAATTTATGCCACATTTAACACAAACATAAGCATGTGTACATTCATACACATACATATAGTTTCATCCACAAACCAATAGTCAAGCTGCATACAGATTATTCCCAAGACATTGGGATCATGCTCCAGGTCCAGCGCATTATTATTTTGACACCCATCACAAGAGTGCAAAAGGAAGTTAGAAATTGGGCAAACCAAGAGTAGATATAAAAATGTGTGCAGGACTTGCCCTACACTGTGTGCAGTGCCTGGACAAATATTTTTGTAAGTCTCCTGAATATATTAACAATTTGACTATAAATTTATTATAAAATTCATGTACATATGTGATATATAATAATTTATTGATGAAGATTTAGGATAATGGGTAGAAAATATATATATTCTTGGTTGTTCAATCACTGCACATGGAGATCCTTTATAGTTTCCAGATAATTTCTTCTTTCTATTCCATTACATTAACTTTCTATTCATGTTTTTTAAACTGTCAAACAGACCAATTCTGACCATTTAATTTCTCCTGCCACAAAGGTAAGGTACTAACACTGTTATTACTTACAATGCCATGGCTCTTCAAAACAATATAGATTGTCTTGCTTCTGGCATTTCCAATTCTAATTATTTAATACTAATTGCACCATTACTTAAGATGCTGCATCACTCACTGTACTACTTATGAATAGCAGCTTCTAATGATCTCTCAAAGGTTTGTCTTGTCCTTGATTGGTGATGACCATAAATGTCAGGCTTAACCAGATCATTCAGGAAAATGTGCATGATGGTTTTTTTCTGTTCATGTTAAATTTATTTTTTTGAATTTTATAACATTAATTTAGAAAAACACATCTTTTAGCCACCTGAAATATTTAGTCCCTAATCACTATATATCTAGAAAGTGATCTTTTTCAGTTCTGATTGCATTGCTCCCTTTTACTCAGTGTCACCAGCTTGGAGTATAGGTGAGGCACGTGGGTAGAGTGAGAACCTTCCCATTCATACAAGGAATGCCCCTACCTCATCTGACATTACTTAACATTGGCTCAAGAAAGCATGCTATCATATCAATTGGAGATAAAATAGGACATAGACTGAAAGTAGCTAATGACATTGCAGAACAGTGTTCTCAAAAGACTCTGGAGTGGTAAATGCAACCATTTCTGGAGGAACACCTGGTGGGTAGTGTGGAGCCTATGGAAGGGTTGGGATAATCATTCTGGGTACCAATGCTATGGTAGAGGAGGCAGTGAGATAGAGGATATATGCTGCTCCCACTGCCACCCTTGGGTGTTGTAGCTAGGAGGCAGCACTAAGTTTGAACATAGATGGGTGGGAGTCAGTGAACAGCTGTAACACATAACTCAAGCCCAAGGTTCAGAAGAGGACCAATGGTTAAATCAGAGCCCTGAACTCCTCCTGTGTCTGCAGTAAGTGATGAGTGAGAGTCACCTCCAATCAGCATGTCAGCACTATTGTGATGGCTCCATCTTCTGGAATTCCATGAAAGAGAAACTTCGCTGTCCAGAAAATCTTATCTGCTCACCAAGCCGCTCTACTGAACCCAGGTCCTAGCCATGAGATCTCAGGACAACCCCATAGATACGAGTCACAAAGCTTCTTCAGTCAAATGGCTGATTTTCCAAGCTGGTGGGTACAGGAAAAAGAGTCACAGAGTTCTCTAAAGAGGAGAATTGAGGACTGGGCTGATGTGCTCAGCCGGATCTAGGCTCAGGGCACCCTGTCAGACAGCAGTGCCATCCCCAACCAGTCCCATGTACAGAAACAAACTTAGAAAATTTTGAGGAAGCTATTCCAAAGCACAGAGGTACCCTGGGAAGGGAGCCTAGGACAGGGACTGAACCAGGTCTAAGCAGTTTGCTCATGGTCCATCTCAGGACCAGCATTACAATGAATCCCATTCCACATTATGTACACTATTACTTTTACATTGAATTTTACCAATATCATATATAGATTTAACCAGCGGTCTGTATACATGCCATAGACTGCTTCATATCATTGACTGCAGAATAAACCCTGTCTTTAGTATGTTTATACGTGGTATAGATATGGATGACCAGGGAGTTGGCCAATCTTTACCACTCACCACTAATGGACCACACTGGTGAGGACTGTACCAGTTTCACTCTGTTACTCTTCTGCTTGTTCCTGTACTTAGGCTTTATGTACTCTCCTTTCTGTCATCACCAACACCAATCCTATGATACTCGCTCTCTCTCCCACTTTCCTAGATATCTCCATATGGGACCAATGGTTGAGCCTCATGTACATACATAAAATATTTCAACCTAAATGTTTTACAAGAGCTAAGAGTTTGCGGATTTATATGATTTGTATGAGTGATCTATATGATTTATATGAGTTATCTACTCTTGTTATAATCAAAATGCTGCTAAATATGCATACATTTTATGCACACAAGTTCCTGCCTTTATTTGGACCTTGGTTTTCTTACTTGTAAATAAAGGAGAAATATAAAATAAATGGGAAAGATCAGGTGAATTTTAATGTCTTCCCAACTTCAAAATATTTTGTCCATTAGATTTTAGGACTAAGAGACAGAGGCTGAAAAAAACAAACAAGCAAACTTATTCATGCTCACAGGAGTAAGGGTATTTCACAAGGTGCTATAGGACCCAAGAATTTTGCTTTGCCAGCATCAAACTTCAGACCAAGAGCTGCTCAGATTCACCTAAATTGCCCAGATTTACAGAAATTGCAACAGGTATTGTTGCTTTGCTTGTACTCTTACCTATATCTATCCTCATTTTCTGATATTCCACTCTGGTGTGCTTTTGAGTATTTTGCTTACCATCATGCAAAACAAGAATGTGGTTCTGAAACAGAAGATATGATGAAGATTTCTGATTTTTTTTAAAAAGAGCCCTAGTCAGTCACAAATTAAAGTTCAGTGATCCTTTCATCTAGTTTATAGCAAACTACATTCTCCACCTATAACTGGAGTTTGGAAAATGGTACTACGTACTGGAAATCTGCATTATTAATAAATTATGCTGAGATTATTCTGAATTCGCTATCAAGACTGATTTTGTGCTTAAACCATAGGAGGATGCTGATTTCCTTTTCCAAATTTTCTTCTGGAATCTTGTATATATGAAGGTAAATGGTGTAACAAAGAAGGAAAATTTTAGGTAGAATTCAGTTAGAACTAGACATAGAACACATACAATTATTCACATCTAAAATGACTTTGCTGTAAGTGAGGAAATAATGTCATATATCTTTAATATCTAAACTGTATTCTCCCATATTCTTCAATTCACAGATACTTGGTTTATTGGAGGAACAGTGAAGAAGAGATAGAGAGAGAGAGAGATAAAAAGAGAAGAAGAGAAGGGAGGAGGGAGAGGGGGGAGGAAAAAGAGGGAGAGAAGGAGGAAGAGAGGGAAATGGGAAGAATTAGATTAGAAAGAAGAAAGGGAACAAAAATGACAGTAAGAAAAAGACAGGGGAACCATTAAAATGAAAATGAGTAATGACTCTAGAGAAGGAAGGCAAAACTTGAGGATTAATATACAGAATATAAATCTGTGGAACAGATGCACTAATTTAGACACTGTCACCAAGCCATGGCTTATACCTTATTTTCCTCATCTACAAAGTGAGATTGTTGGATCAGTGTTCCTTCAGGGTCTGAACGTACCTAAAGAGAAGACACATGGAAAAATGGGGAGTGTTCTCATCTTTTCCCACCAGCCATTCTACTCCCAAACCACTGCTGCCTCCAGGACATCTTCCTTTTCCATCAGTGCTTTCCCTTCGTCCAGTTACATGGGGCGGGTGGGTAGAGCAGACAGCAAAGTTACCTGTCAACTCTAAATGAATTCCAATAAAAAATAAAAATCTGGCTACTGCTATCTACTCTAATAGGAAATTTGAAGCAGAGCTCAGATTATTAAAATGTAGGTGGTATGTGGATATATTTTCCAAATGTTGACACAGAACTATTATTTCTGTACAAATATCTTCACAACTCTCTCTCGGATGTGTTTGGTCCTGACTCCATAGATGACCGGATTAAGGGCCGGTGGGACAGCCACATAAAGATTAGCCAGAAGAATGTGGATATAGCGGGGAATGTTTCTGCCAAAACGGTGTGTCATAAAAGAAAAAAAAGCTGGTGTGTAAAAGCACAGCATGACACAGACATGAGAACCACAGGTATTGAGAGCCTTTAGCCGGGCATCGTGAGAAGGAAGGCGGAAAACAGCTCGAAGGATAAGCACATAGGAGGAGGCAATCAGGATCACATCCACAATGATATTAGAAATCACCATGAGCCCATAGATAATGTTGACCTTGATGGGTGCACAGGCCAACCGGGCAAGACCCATGTGCTCACAGTACGTATGAGGGATGATGTGATGCCCACAGAAGGGCAACCTCAGAATGAGAAACACGAATGGAGTCACAAGAATTAAATTTCTTCCAACAACAAGAGAAGCTAGGATGCTGATGGTTTTATTGGTGAGGATCATGGTGTACTGGAGAGGGTTGCAGATGGCAACAAAGCGGTCATAAGCCATGGCCACCAGGAGAACGGTCTCCATTCCTGTGAACATGTGGATAAAGAACATCTGGGCAAGGCAGCCCCCAAAGCTGATCTCTTGTTGGTTGAACCAGAAGATGCCCAGCATTTTGGGGATGGTGGACGTGGACAGACCCAGATCGATCATAGACAACATGGCCAGGAAGTAGAACATGGGCTGGTGGAGACTGTGTTCAGTCTTGATCACAAAGAGAATGGTGATGTTCCCCACAAGGGCAATCAGGTACACAATGCAGAATGGGAAAGCAATCCAGATATGTACAGTTTCCAGTCCTGGGATTCCTAGCAGGTGAAACAAGGGGGGATGGAAGTGGGTGTCATTGATGGAAGTCATTCTCCCAGCAAGTGTCATTGAATTCCTGTTGAGGCGTAGGTATCTCACTCTCGTTATGATCTTTTCTTTATCAAGGTCATAGAAAATGAAGAGAACCTTAACTGGTGTGCTGGAGGTAGTAGCAGGAGTGGTTGATTACAAACTTTAGAGATTCTGCTCTTTCCAGAGGGTAATTGAGTAACTCTCAATACATGTTATTGTTCTGAGATTAATTGTGGGTAATATGTGTGCCTTTAACTTTTGTAATAATGTGAGTTCTTTGAAGGAACTTATAGTCTTTCACCTAGTGGTGTATGCTTATCTGCTTGATATTTTTTTCCATTTTTTTTCAAATAGCTCCTTTTTTATTTTTGGGAAACTGCTATACCCGGTACTTCTCAAAGTGTGATATGGTGTTGGAGAATCCAAAGTCCAAATGAGAAAGACCGAATTATACCATTGGCTGTCTTTTGATATAATATAAATGTAGGGATTTACCTAACGGATCTCATATAGGCACATGACTTAAGGGTGGTCAATCAGATGGTCTTTCTTTAAATCTCCCTCAATCTATCTCTCCTATGAGACCGTTGTTGTTTTTGATGATTCCTGATCTTATGGAATGCCTTAGTTTCCTATCCCACACCTCCAGACTGTTTATTCTGCCATTCCCTAATGTTCTTACAATAAATTACCTTTTGCTTATCAATTAAACTACGTTCATCTTTCTTACAACATATAATGAACATAGAAAATTACACCTTGTCCTTAAGTTGTTCCTGGCTTCAGGTATGAATAGATAAAACAAGTAACAAATTTCAGTGACATCAAAATTGAAGTGTTGTTAATGAATCTTTCCTGATCCCTGAAATGAATAAAGGAAATTGTTTTAACACTTTGTGCCACTAGTATATTGTACAATTATGCTGCATCTAATACAACATGACTTCTTTTATGTATTTATCTATTTGTTACCAATAGAAATGCTGCTGCCTGGGGGCAAAAACTGGGGGATATTCATTTTAATATTCCCAACACTGCCACAGGAGTGTATGGTTCCAAGTTTTTCAGAATTTAGCTGTTGAATAGAATCAGGATTTGTGTAAGTGTGCACTTATGTGTGTGTATGTGTGAGAGATAGAGAAAAAGAGAGTTAGTTATTAAACTGATTCTTATTATGTATGTGATTGCATGTAACTTTGCCAGCTAGTTATTGCTGAGTAGTAATACCCAGGCAAGGGAATTGGTAGTCACCTGCTCTGCTTGAGAAAGAGGAACGTCTCTTGTCCCCAAAGAAGCTAGAGAGAAAATTATTCATATATATGGAGAAAACAATATTTGCCATTGTTGATCGGAGTATGCAAGGCTGAGAAATCAGAGGGCAATGGCTGGTGGGACTTAGGAGAGTCTGAGGAAGTAAGTAGGATGACACATCATGAGATTCACAGTCCAGAGTCAGCCCCATCTTCAGGGCTGCTGTTTTTCAATGATACTTTACTGGCTGAGGGGGGGAGCTTTCCAGGGGAGAAGCAGAGGGAGCTCTTTTTGATAATATACCTCAAATTCAGTAGGACACCCACCCTCTCACAATTTTGGTCAGAAAGTTGCCTTATTTCTGCTGCAGTTGTGTGCCACAAATAGTGGCAGATAGTGTGGGCCAATAAGCTCAAGGATTATTCCTGGAAGGCAAGGTAGTAATTTCATCTTTTTCTAGATGTGCACATGGACAAAAAGCCCAGAGTCCATTTTAAAAGCTTAATTGAGGGGCGCCTGGGTGGCGCAGTCGGTTAAGCGTCCGACTTCAGCCAGGTCACGATCTCGCGGTCCGTGAGTTCGAGCCCCGCGTCAGGCTCTGGGCTGATGGCTCGGAGCCTGGAGCCTGTTTCCGATTCTGTGTCTCCCTCTCTCTCTGCCCCTCCCCCATTCATGCTCTGTCTCTCTCTGTCCCAAAAATAAATTAAAAACGTTGAAAAAAAAATAAAAGCTTAATTGATAATAGTTAGAGATCTTTCCCTTTTAGTGCCCACCAACTCTCAATTTATTGAAGTTGTGTTTTTTTTTTTACCCCACTGGCTCTTTTTCCTTTGACTGTTATAGTAGAATATTATAGATGATTTATACAGACTTTGAATTCATTCAAACATGCCTTGAAATCTTGCTATGCCATACTAATGGGAATCCTTGAACAAATTCCTTTACTTTCTACATCAGTTTTTTTTCTGTAAAATTGAGTTAATAAGTTCTATCCATGTGACTTGTTTTAAGCACAAACATGACCGATGCATGTAAAGGACTAGCTCTTAGGATATATTTAATAAGTGGTACTTATTTAAACTATTAGTCCTTCCCCAAATTTTATTTTTCTTTTAATTCTAAATAGCTAAGAATGTCACCTAATAGCACAAATAACTTACTTGATTATAAAGAGTTTATTACTTACAAATAATTCATGGTGACTATAGGGTAAGATGAAGGAGGCAGGGAAAGAGGGACGACCCAGAATATTGCAAAGTGAATGAGAAGTGTAGAGCTTCACATTTAGATTTATTTCTAGAATTCTATGGATTCACACATAAACTAATACAGTTCAGTTGGAAAGTAAACTGTGTTCTCTCTCATTCTACAGATTTCTCAAGCTAGGTGGGATTAACAAATTTATGAGAGTAACTTCTTTCAGGCACTGTCATGAATAGGCTATGACACAGAAAACTAGAGGGGGACATTGGATATGACTAAACTAGCAGATGTACTGGGCTCCATTAAAAAGGCTTGGATACATTTCCATAAAGTAGTAGGTGCATGGTGGGGGAAGGGGGGCAATGTAGAATTGAGAACCTCTAAACCAGGATTATGCAGGAGAAAACAAATAAGATTATAGGGCAGACCAAATGTATAATGCCTACATCATTTTATTTGGATATGACATCAGTCACACTTCTACATCTAGCCTCAAACATATGACAGTGGCCTGCAGTAGCCTTCTTCTGCCTCAGATGAATCACAGCAAGCCTAGTTGCTGGGTCTGTTTCCCTGCCAACAATTTGCTAGTCAAAGCAATCTTCTTTAGAGACAATACATGTGGTTATGCTACTGAAAACTATTTGTGGCTTTCTAGCGGTGAGGAGTATACTATGTGAGGTGTGTGTGTGTGTGTGTGCACGCATGCGCGTATGTGTGGAAGAGAGAGAGAGGGAGACAGAGAGGAGAGAGAATTTCTTCATGTTGCCTGTTGGCATATCTCTGTGCTCACCTGCTGAATGTCTGTTCCAGTCCCATGTACTCTGTTGTGTTCTTTTGTGAAGAGAATGGATAATGGGGCTTTGGATAACTCCTGAGCAGAGAAGAGACTACTGTCCCCTTCTATCCTCATTTACCTCTTCTCCTCCTCACTATGGTGTCTCATCTCCCCTGTCTATGTATCCTTACCTTTCTAATATTTCCTCTGTCAGCCCTCACTTGGAGCAATACCACAGCATAAGCCTAGGTGCTTACACATGGTGATTGGAGCCCCTTCAAGCCTCCAGGTCCCAAGTCCATCCTGTCACATGGAGAAAATCTTTATAATGAGTGAAAACATCCCTAAGTCTAAGCATGTCCCAGGGTCCCTGAGCTTAGCCTTCAGAGTCCTCTGGGCACATAAACTTGGGCTGATGGGTCATTAAGCCCATCTAACTATTTGTTCCTCCCTACCATCTGCAGAAACAAATCACCATATCAGATGTGACTTCTAGGTCAGGGGAGATTATGTCTCATGAGCTGTTAGGAAGCGAAATATCCTGAAGGGGTGGGGGGAGTCTTTCTGGGGGATGATGTCATGAAAATAATTAAGTTTAAGCCATTAAGTCTTCGGAGTGTGACTTCTTAGGAAACAGCTATTAGTGACTCTTCTGCTTTGTTTAATAGAAATGTGTGAATCCTGATGCAGTCTGGTGTTATGACCATGATTTCAAAAGATGAGACCCCTAAAATAGACACATTAGACCCTGTACCAACAGTCTATTTTTTGACAGTGTTCATCCCTGTAGATAATAGTATCAACTTTCTTCCAACTCAGAAAGATTCTCCTTACAACCTATAACTCATTTTAAACAGATAAAGTCTTTGGAGAGGGGCTTTCATGTGTTTTAACTCTTTTGACAGAAGGTGAAGGAAACTCCACATTCTCCTGAGAAAACAGAATCTAGCTAGAGCTCAAAGTTTAGCTTTCTTTGTCTCCCTCCCTTGATGATGATGAGGTAGACCTTCTAGTACCAGGGCATGCCTTAGGTCAGGATTTTCCTGAGTACAGACAGGAAAAGACTGAAGGACAGTTGAATACATTAGAAAATCTTTTTTTTTTTTTTTTTTTTTTTTTGGCTTCTAAGTTCAGATAATTTTGAGTGGTTAAGAGAGAGAAGATAATATCTGTGTTCCAAAAGAGATTCTGGTTACATCTGATATGTTCTCCTTTTTATTGCTTCTCTTTTTGATGAATGAAAAGCTTACATACCTTGCCTCTCTCTGGTCACTCCCTCATGGTATCCATTTTCCCCATTGTTTCAACATTTACCTTTACAAATCAAGCCTGACTCTATCTAATCTCTACTTAAGATTTCTTTTTATTCCCTCTGCTTCTCCATTATATACGTTGGGCTTCATATGATAAAGTATATACACCACTGTTGGCAAAGTACTTCAGCAAATGCCCAACCAAACTGTAAACTTTAATTCTACTTCATGACTCTCCAAAACATTACTCTGTCTTAGGTGATCAAGAGTCCTACTTAGAAAATAACTACTGCTCATTTTCACTTTCCTTCAACTTTCCACCAATTCTCATGTTCTCCATGATGGTCTTCTGTATAAACCATTCAAAAAGGAACCAGATACATGGACTCCTAAATAACTATGATTATTATACAAAGTAAATTGGATGACAAGATGAAAAACACAATCTCCAAGTCTCTTATTTTTATATCAATGTGTACTGCTATTATAACATACACATTTTTCCCCTTGGGTTTTGTGTTTCCTACCTTTACCATTTTTTCCCCTGAGTTTTATTGTAGTAGCATACACATAACATAAAATTTACTATCTCAACCATTTAAATAAATTTTTTAATGTTTATTTCTGAGACAGAGAGAGACAGAGCATGAGTGGGGGAGGGGCAGAGATAAAGGGAAACACAGAACCCGAAGTAGGCTCCAGGCTCTGAGCTGTCAGCACGGAGCCCGACACAGGACTTGAACTCACAGACCGCGAGATCATGACCTGAGTTGAAGATGGACGTTCAACCAACTGAGCCACCCAGGCGCCCCTATCTCAACCATTTTTAAATGTACAGTTCAGTAGTGTTAAATACATTTATATTATTGTTATAACCATCACCACCATTTATCTCCAGAACTTTTTCATTTTGCAAAAACTGAAAACTCTATCCACTCAACAATAACTCCCCATAGACTCTTCACCCCTTCCTCTGGCAACTACCATTCTATTTCTAATTTTTTTTTTAATCTTCCCTTTTCCCCCATGCCCCAGCCTCTTGTAACCACCATTCTACTCTCTGTCACTGTTGGTTTGACTTCTTTCTTTCTTTTTTCTTTTTTTCTTTCTTTCTTTCTTTCTTTCTTTCTTTCTTTCTTTTTCTTCCTTTCTTTCCCTTTTTTCTTCCTTCTTTCCTTCCTTCTTTCCTCCCTCCCTCCCTCTCTCCCTCCCCCCTCCCTCCTTTCTTTCTTTCCTCCTTTCTTTCTTTTCCATGTAACTGAGATAATGCAATATTTGTCTTCATGTGACTGGCTTATTTCATTTTAGAGTCATGTCCTCAGTTTCATCCATGTTTCTTCAATGGCAGGATGTTTTTCTTTTTAAAGGTTAAATAATATTCTGATGTATATATTGACTGCATTTTATCTTTGTTGAATTTTTTCAGTTTAGTATTTATATTTTAAACTGTATAATTTCTGTTTGGTTCATTTTTATAGTACCTACTCCTTTGTTAGACTTCTCATTTTGTTCATGTATTGTTTTCCTGATTGCATTTAGTTGTCTATCTTCTCCTGTAGTGCACTGAGCTTCCTTAAGATGATTATTTTGAATTATTTGTTAAGTAGTTTATAGATCTTCATTTCTTTAGGACCAGCTATTGGAGTTCATTAGTTATGTTTGTTGGTGTCATGTTTATTTGATTCTTTGTGATCTATGTAACTTAAGTTGGTATGTGTGTTTGAAAGAACAGATACCCCTTCCATTTATTAGACTTATTTTGGCAGGTAAAGTCCTTCTGCTGGGTCACTGGACTGATGGGACTACCTCTGAGATCATGGTTGAGTAGCGCTGGAACCAGGTCTGTGGTTATCATCTGGCCTACAGTCGGCTTCATGGTTGGCAGATCTGTTAGCAGGGTTGCAGATGGGTGTAGCCCCCACTGGTTCCCATTGGGCCACTAGGCTTGTCTCTATTCAGGCAAAATTGCCCCTGGTCTGTGATAGAGTGCGGCTGGAATCAAGCCATGGCGACTGCTTCAGGGATCACAATCAGGTCTGAGGTTGGCATACCTGTTACAAAGGGCAGAGATGGGCATGGATTCTACTGAGTCCTTTGGCAAAAGTGGCTAGTATCAGGATTACATACAGGTGGGACTGGAGCCAAGTTCACAGAAGACATGGCTGCCTCCAGTATGCAGCCAGGACTATGGTCAGGAGGCGTGCCATTAGTGTATGGGCTTGCCTTCTCAAAGCTACCCTTTTTCAGTCATGGGCTCTACCTGGGTCTTACAACCTTCTTCTTGGATCCCAAAGCTCCCACAAAGGCATTTTGGTTCATGGATGACTGTCAAATATTTGTTTCTATAAGGAGACATGAGCTGAAGACCTATTATTCCACCATCTTGCTTGTGTCACTCCTCTTCAATTGATTTTTATTAGTTTCTGGTTCATGGCTGAAATTTTTCATCTTGCCATCCAATTTGCTTTGTATAATAATCATAGTTATTTGGTAATCTAAGTATCTGGTTCCCTTTTGAATATTTTTCTCCTTTTTTGTTTGCTTTTTGGTTCTGTTAATTTTTGTGTTTGTTATATGTTTTTTTATTATTAAATGCTGAGTTTATGAAGGACAACTTGTCAGAATACTTTTATGTCATCCGTATTGTTATCATCACCAAAAAAGGTTTCACTTCAGTTCTGATGAGCAGTTAGGGTAAAAGCACATCATGCCATTCTAAGTAGCACTGAGCTAATGCTGACAGGCTACATACTTTGTGATGACTGCTGTATTTCTGATTTACCCTCATTCTCTGGGCACTCCTTTGGTGATCTATTTCCCCTAATCCTTGTCAAGCTCTGAACTCCAAGGCTTAATCCTACCCAATGCTGTGATACTGTTAAAGCTCTCCTGATATTACCAGACTTTCTGAGAGCTCTTCTAAATCAGAAAATGCGTAGTACATGTTGAGGAAAAACACCACCAAAGGCAGGATTCATTTTTGTTTACTTTCTATTATTTTCTGGCATCTTGTCCCATTTATCTTTGTTACTTTGTTATCGATCTAATGCTTTAAAACATGTTTTAAATATTCTTTCAATTTTTCAAAATGTCTTCATTTTTCTCTTGGACATGAATAATGGACTGAATGAACACTGAATTCTAATACAAAATAATTTTCCTCAAGTCATGTAGACTTTTTTTTCCTCAAGTCATGTAGACTTTTGCATTTGAGAATTTTGATACCAATCAGATTATGTTTTTTTTGGAGGATAGAAGTAGCAATCAGTTCACTGTACATCTCTGTGTATAAAATATAAGGAAATATTATTGGCCCATTTATTCCATGAATATAGGCATCTGTTTAGTATCCTGGTGATTGCTTCATGGTCTGCTCTACTTACTGTATTGTTTGGCTCTGAATTTGGAAACAATTTGTGCTATTTGGAAAAAAAAAAGTGACCTTCATTATCTTGGAAGCACTATATTTCATTTGTTTTATTATGTTGTTGTTTATATTATCCAATATATCCATTCACTTTCCTTCTCTTTCCTTGAAGTTTTAAAAAAATATCCAGTCTGTTGATGACTTATATTGTAATCACCAAAAATTCTACATTTTTATTATTTCTAGCTTATTATTAATTCAATGTGCTTTTGAAGGAGATCAGAAGTAAATACTTGGACTCAAAAAATATATCTTGACATAGAAATTTAGGAAGACTTTTACAACACAAGTCCAGAATAAAGTGTTTAAATCAAGGGAGTATTTGGTACCTCATTAGTTCAAGGGATAAAGAATATGAAGCTAGGGGAGCCTGGGTGGTTCAGCCCATTAAGTGTCCAACTTCAGCTCAGGTTATGATCTCACAGTTCATGAGTTTGAGCCCTGCTTTGGGCTCTGCACTGATGGTACAGAGTCTGCTTGGGATTCTCTCTCTCTCCCTCTCTCTCTGTTCCTCCCCTGCTCCCTCTCTTTCTCTCAAAATAAATTTAAAAATTTTAAAAATAATAGAAAGTAAATAATATATGTGAAATTAAATGGGTGATTATAAAAACTTGTGTACATGTTAGCTCTATTGTTTCTTGTCTACCGTTACCTCAATATTAACTCTTCTCACTGAGATTGAATGATCATCATTAATAATATACTTTAAAAACATTTGTTTTGTATAATAAATGAATACAAATGACTAGGAAAATCATAGAATTAGATGAAGTGATCAGTATTGTAACATCCAAAGTTAAATTTGACTTTATTTAAGCTGAAAAATATTTTACTTAGGTCAGTCATGTCTTTAAAATTTACTTTCCTTTTTTGTTAACATTTATTTATTTATTTTTGAGAGAGACTTAGAGAGAACACAAGCATGGGAGGGGCAGAGAGAGACAGGGAGACACAGAATCTGAAGCAGGCTCCAGTCCCTGAACTGTCAGCACAGAGCCTGATGCGGGGCTTGAATCCACGAACTGGAGATCATGACCTGAGACAAAGTTGGATGTTCAATGGACTAAGCCACACAGGTGTCGCATAAAATTTCCTTTAAATTATCATTCTTTCTTTTCTGTTGTTGTTTTTGAAAACCATAGTGCATTGTTTGTACTGACTTCATCCACTTCAGAAAATCCTGTTACATTTACTTTTTCACATTCTAAATTTTCTAAGGTTCTTTACAGTCCAATTTCTTTTCCCATCCCCTTTCTTATATTTGCATTTTTCATGTTCATGAATAATTTTCTTTTTTCTTCTTACATATTTGAATGCCTACCCAAAGCCATCCAGTTAAAAACAGATAAATAAATAAGTAGTCATCCATGATGTCTCTTGCCACTTTGTGGCTAAATCATACCTTATGGCTCTTTTTTATTTCAGAGCAGATACCCTCTCTTTATTTGCATTACCTCTATCCAAATTCCAGTTCTTCTCGAATCATAGATACCTGAAGATTAACTTTGTGCTTCACTAATCTTCTACCTCCTATTCTTTCTATTTTTTTGTGTGTTTATTTCTTTTTGATAGAGAGACAGAGAGAGAGAGAGAGAGGGCAAGCAGGGGAAAGGCAGAGAGGGGGACAGAGGATCTGAAGCAGGCTCTGTGCTACCAATGGATTCAAACTCACCAACCATGAGATCATGACCTGAGCCGAAGTTGGGTGCTTAACTGACTGACCCACCAGGACACCCCTATCTCCTATCCTTTCTAAATGCTAGTGTGAGATAATACTTTCTAAAAATCCACACACTCATTTTACTCACCACTTCATATACTTTAGTACTACTCAATTTTCTATTCAATAAATTTCAGGCCACTGAACGCATCTTTTAATCTTTCTAAATTATTACTTCAATTGTTAAGTAACATTATTTCTTTTTATTGTCTTTTTTTTTTTTTTAATTTTTTTTTTTCTCAACATTTTTTATTTATTTTTGGGACAGAGAGAGACAGAGCATGAACGGGGGAGGGGCAGAGAGAGAGGGAGACACAGAATCGGAAACAGGCTCCAGGCTCCGAGCCATCAGCCCAGAGCCTGACGCGGGGCTCGAACTCACGGACCGCGAGATCGTGACCTGGCTGAAGTCGGACGCTTAACCGACTGCGCCACCCAGGCGCCCCTTATTGTCTTTTTTTTAAACTAATTTCTCTGTTGAAAAATATTCCCTCTTGCAATTTTCATTTGTTCCACACTAACTCCAGGATGGGCTAGCCAGATGACATAGTATTAAATTTGTCAGTTCAACAATGAGGGTGTATCGGGGCACCTGGCTGGCTCAGTCAGTTAAGTGCCTCACTTCTGCTCAGGTCATGACCTCACAGTTCATGAGTTTGAGCCCTGCATCAGGCTCTGTGCTGACAGCTCAGAGTCTGGAACCTGCTTCAGATTCTGTGTCTCCCTCTCTCTCTGCCTCTCCCCCACTTGCACTCTGTTTCTCTCTGAAAAAATAAACATTAAAAAACAACCTTAAAAGAAAAGAATGAGGGTGTATTATATTGAAGGTTAGGCTTATAAGGAACTTCATAGGATCAGGAATTTGAGAGAACAGAAAAGGAAAAAATAAAACACCAAAAAATCTAGTCTAATTCCCATATTTTGCTTGCATAAGCTTTAGTTAAAACTGTACTATTTATTTTTGAGCAGTACTTTATTAATTATAGAAACTTGTTGCAGTTTACTTAATACCTGTAATTGGTTATGTGATCTCTAATTGAACACCTCTGTCAAAGAAATCTTATTATTGCCTGAAAGAGATCTAGAACACCAAACAGTTTTAACACAAAGTTATTTCAGTGAATCAAAGTTTTCCTCCTTTAAATTTATTCTTGTGTGTAATATTCTCTGACAGAGGTCAACAGAGAGTGTCATTGCAAGTACACATTCAGACACACAGAAGTGTACATACCTCCAACAATTACAGGCAGTATTTTTTCTGATATATATCTCACATATATCTATATCTATGTCTATATCTCTATCATCTCTATCTCTATCATCTCTATCTCTATCTCTATCTCTATCATCTCTATCTCTATATCTATCTATATATCTATATCATCTTATATCTATATATATCATCTATAGTTATAGCTATAGATATCTATATACAGAGAAAATTAATTTTGGTGAAAGAAATTTATTAATTTTATCATAAATTTTAGTCCTTTCAGACCCTATAATTTCATGACTTGAATGAATTACCTCTCATCAATCTTGTTTTAACAAAGAGACTCTCTACCCGTTCCTGGATCTACTTGGTCCTGATGCCATAAATGACTGGGTTGAGGGCAGGGGGTATGACTACATAGAGGTTAGCCAGGAGGATATGGATATACTCGGGGATGTCATGACCAAAGCGGTGAGTGAGAAAAGAGAAGAGAGCTGGACCAAAGAAGACCAAGATAACACAAATAGGGGAGCTACAGGTATTCAGAGCTTTCAGGCGGGCATCTTGGGAAGGGAGGTGGAAGACAGCATATAAGATCCTAATATACGAGACAATGATAAGAAGCACATCCAGAAACAAGATAGAAATATTTCCAAGACCATAGTAGACATTGGCATTAATGCTGGCACAAGCTAGACGTGCCACTCCCATGTGCTCACAATAGGTATGAGGGATGATTCTGTGTCCACAGTAAGGCAGCCTCAGGAGGAGAAAAATGATGGGAACAATCATGCATAAGCTTCTTAGTACCACTATCACAGCAATCACACCAGTCACTCTGTCGGTAAGAATCATGCTGTACCTGAGGGGGTTGCAAATAGCCACATAATGATCAAAACCCATGGCAAGAAGTACAATGCTCTCCATGACTGTAAAAAAGTGGATAAAAAACACTTGAGCAACACAGCACCCAAAGCACAGCTCCTGAAGGCTGAACCAGAAGATCCCCAGCATCTTGGAGATGGTAGTAGTAGAGAGACTTAGGCCAATCACTGACAGCATGGCCAGAAAGTAGAACATAGGTTGGTGAAGGCTATGATCAACCCAGATAACAAACAGAATGATAACATTTCCAACAAGAGCAATCAGATACACAGCACAGAAGGGAAATACAAGCCAGATTTGTGCAACTTCCAACCCTGGAATCCCCAGCAATAGGAATGAAGAAGGATGGGATTCAGTGACATTGTGAGAAGACATTCTCCAGCAGGCTGACGATGGTATGATTTTTAAAAGTTGTTGGTGGTTCCCACTGGACAATTCATCCACAGTTAACTGAGATCTACAAAAATTAAAGATAAAAACATTCCTTAACAAAGGATTCATAATGGGAACAAATTTTTCTAAAGGCCTTTGATTCTTTACCCCTTTTCAGCTCTCCATAAATAATCCCAGTATCACTCCTGACCTGCAGCATAAGTGGTAAAGAATGTAGAAGCTAACATTGTGTCTTTCCTGAAATGATGGGTTCAGAGGAATTAAATGCATTAATTTTCCTCTTCCTGAAGAAATAAATACTATTAGGAGATAATAAAATTGATCATAATAATAGCCGGCACAATAATCATGGTTATCATTAATTGAGTACCTACAATTTTTCAGACATTGTTGTTGTCATTATTTGCATACACTATCTCATTTAGTTCTCCCCCCACAATTCTGTGACACAAGTTCTCGTTTATGGAAGAGAAAGGTTTTGATAAGCTCATTAACTTCCCATTGCTAATAAGCAGCAGAATCAAGATGTGAAATTAAGAGAAACTAAGCTTTGTGACACTGATATGGACCTGTGTTTGTAAACTTGTTAGTGAAAGTAGTGAAAGGAGAGAGAGAGAAAGATAAGGGGTGGAGAAATAAAGGACCTAGAATAACCAGACTACCTCAAAGAAGAATAAATCTGAAAGATTTTCATTACCAAATGTTGAGATTTTCTATAAAACTATGATGATTATGGCAGTGTTGCTATTTAAAAAAAAAAAAAGAAAGAAAAAGAGACAATGGAACAGAACTGAGAATCTAGAAGGAGATCCACATAATTCTTAGGGTATGCCCAAGTAGCAATTTTGAGATATGTTGGCAAGGGGCAATGATAATCTGTGAAGTTTCTTCCCCATATAAAGATCTTTCTGAAGAACCTGTTGACTTCTGTAACTGGTGAGAGGGAAATGTGACATCAGATCTGATCTGCTTCCTGGAGCTGGCCAAACCACAAATTTGAGGGCACAGTTCTTGACACTGTTCTCACTTCTGACATCAACTGCAAGTTCAGGAAGTTTCCCATACTACCTCCAGGTTCACTAATCTACTAGAACGACTCACAGAACTCACTGAAAGCTATTATACTCATGGTTACAGTTTACTATAGGGAAAGATTAAAATCATAAATCAGACAAAGGAAGAGATGCTGATGGTAGAATGTGAGGTTTGCAAATGTGAAGTATCCATTGTCCTCCCTCATGGAGTCACAATGAGTTACCCTCCTGGAATTAATGTGTGACAATATGCATAGTTATATTGCCAACCACGGAGGCTCACCTGAGCTTTGGTGTCCAAATTTATGTATATGTGATTGATTGATTGCACACATGGTTGAACTCAATCTCTAGATTGGTTGGTGCCACATGACCCAAAGTTCTCACCCGAAGTTATATTGTTGGTATTTATAGTGTGGTCAGCCCTTACACTGAGATAGAGTTTGACCACCCCTCATCCTAAACTCCTATCAGATATGACAGATAACTTCCTAGAAGCCAAAAACAAAGGCCAGACCTCTTTTTGGGTAAGGCAAAATTCCTCACTATACATCTATTCATCTAGTTCCAAAGACATTTTTTGTTATTGTAACAAGCTATGCGTTTCACCTCTTGGCTTATCTTGGCTCACGGCATCAATCATGAATTTGGGTCTCCCAATAATCAAGTTTGAATTCAGTTTAATCCTTTCGAAATATAAAGCATGGAGAGAGACCAACAACTGATTACCATATTGTGTCCTTTTTTATATCAAGGGTATAGAATGTGTAGAATCAGTTCAATTATAAAGGAGTTCAAACTCATTACTCTCTCCTTTTTTGCCTACTATGACTATTTTTTTAAACTTTGTGTCTCACTCACTATCAAAGCAGTATGGGAAAAGAAGCAGAAGTAGACACCGTGTAATATCACTTGCATTGTGGCATGGGATAGAGTCCTGATTCTATTCTTGCTGGCCTTCTGACCTTATGTCAGTCACACATATTCTGTATTTCAGTTTCATCCGGAAATAAACATAGTACTATCTATCTCAGATTATTATTGGGTTGAGTAGATGAGGTTATATATGCCTGAAATATTACAGGTGTAGATATTTCCTCTCCAATCTTAGTCTTCCTCCTACCTTTCTCCAGACCAGTGTTCTGTACCATTCCCAGTCCCAATACTCTAGGTCTTAACTCAATTTCTGTGAAGCCAAATTCCAATCTTAAGCACACATTGCAGATGCATTGATCACAAACACTTACCACATTCCCTATGTTCCATCTTAGGAAGTCATTTGGCAACTGTGAATTTAATTACTGAAATTATGTATTTATACACCCTCAATATGCCCTAAGAGATGTTTATAAATTGTCCTTGTGTGTGTGTGTGTTGAGGGGATTTATAATGGAGTCTCCAGGTGCCAGAGAGTCTCAGACATTGAAATTAAAATGAATAGGAATTCCCTTTTGTCATTAAACTTGCTGAAGAGAAGCTCTAGGGAAATCCCCATGAACCTTGCTGTCTGCTATTTGGTCGATTGTCAGTTCTTGTTATTTCACATAAAATATACAACAGGTAGTATTTTACTTTATTTTTCTCCTTCTTTTTCCTTATTCTCTGTTTTCAGTCTTTGAAATACTTGGACTAAGTCTTTGGGCTTTTTGGGGTATCTATATAACCAGAAATTTTTTTAAATTATAAAATATAAATGAAAGTGCCACTTTAACCATTTTAAACTTTACAATTCAGTGGCACTTAGTACATTCACAACATTGTACAACTGTTAACACTATCTAGTTCTATAAAATTTCACCAATTCAAAAGGAAATCCTATGCCCATTAATCAATCACTTCCCATTCTTCCAGCTCTAGGCAGTAGATTATTAGATCTGATCTCAAATTTTTCTCAACAGTTACAAAAGTCAACAGCTATTGAAAAAGAAACTTCATATGGGAAAGAAACTTCACTGATTAACATTCACTTTTGCCAATTTATCTTAAATTTCTACGTGGGGAAAGAAACTTTAAAAGGTGGTCTATATATGCAATGGAATATTATACATTCTTTAAAAAGAAGGATATCCTGTATTGCAACAACATGGATGAATCTGTGGACAAAATACCAAAGTGAAATAAGCCAGTCACATAAAGACAAATATTACACAATCTCAGTTATTATGGAATCTTGAAAAAAAAAAAGCCAAACTGACAGTAACATAAAGTAGAAGGGTGGTTACTAGGGCCTGGGGCATCAGTAAAAAGGGGAGATTAAAAAGAAATCAGAATGGAGCCTGGGTGGCTCAGTGGGTTAAGTGTCTGACTTCAACTCAGGTCATGATCTCAGGGTTTCTGAGTTTGAGTCCCTCATTGGGCTCTCCACTGTCAGCGCAGAGCCCACTTGGGATCCTCTGTCTTCCTCTCTCTGCCTCTCCCTGGCTCACATTCTTTCTCTTGCTCTCTCTCTTTCTCAAAATATGTAAATAAACATTTTTTAAAAAGGGGGTGCTTGGGTGGCTCAGTCGGTTTAGTCTCTGACTCTTGCTTTCAGCTCAGGTCATGATCTCATGGTTTGTGAGTTCAAGCCCTGTGTCAAGCTCTGTGCTGACAGTGCAGAGCTTGCATGGGATTCTCTCTATCACTCTCTCTCTGCCCGCCCCCCCCCCAGTCACTCACACTATCTCTCTCTGTCAAAATAAATAAATATTAAAAAATAAAAGTTCTTTAAAAAAAAGAGAGTTACCCAATTACCCTTTGCAAAGAGCAGAATCTCTAATGTTTGTAACCAACTACTCATACCAAGACCTGTAGCACACCACCCATAGCACTCTAACACACACAGAGTTCTTACATCTTTCCAGGACCTTGATAAAGAAAAGGTCATACGAGAGTGAGATACCTACACCTCAACAGGAATACAATGACACTTGCTGGGAGAATGACTTCCATCAATGACACCCACTTCCATCCCCCCTTGTTTCACCTGCTAGGAATCCCAGGACTGGAAACTGTACATATCTGGATTGCTTTCCCATTCTGCATTGTGTACCTGATTGCCCTTGTGGGGAACATCACCATTCTCTTTGTGATCAAGACTGAACACAGTCTCCACCAGCCCATGTTCTACTTCCTGGCCATGTTGTCTATGATCGATCTGGGTCTGTCCACGTCCACCATCCCCAAAATGCTGGGCATCTTCTGGTTCAACCAACAAGAGATCAGCTTTGGGGGCTGCCTTGCCCAGATGTTCTTTATCCACATGTTCACAGGAATGGAGACCGTTCTCCTGGTGGCCATGGCTTATGACCGCTTTGTTGCCATCTGCAACCCTCTCCAGTACACCATGATCCTCACCAATAAAACCATCAGCATCCTAGCTTCTCTTGTTGTTGGAAGAAATTTAATTCTTGTGACTCCATTCGTGTTTCTCATTCTGAGGTTGCCCTTCTGTGGGCATCACATCATCCCTCATACGTACTGTGAGCACATGGGTCTTGCCCGGTTGGCCTGTGCACCCATCAAGGTCAACATTATCTATGGGCTCATGGTGATTTCTAATATCATTGTGGATGTGATCCTGATTGCCTCCTCCTATGTGCTTATCCTTCGAGCTGTTTTCCGCCTTCCTTCTCACGATGCCCGGCTAAAGGCTCTCAATACCTGTGGTTCTCATGTCTGTGTCATGCTGTGCTTTTACACACCAGCTTTTTTTTCTTTTATGACACACCGTTTTGGCAGAAACATTCCCCGCTATATCCACATTCTTCTGGCTAATCTTTATGTGGCTGTCCCACCGGCCCTTAATCCGGTCATCTATGGAGTCAGGACCAAACACATCCGAGAGAGAGTTGTGAAGATATTTGTACAGAAATAATAGTTCTGTGTCAACATTTGGAAAATATATCCACATACCACCTACATTTTAATAATCTGAGCTCTGCTTCAAATTTCCTATTAGAGTAGATAGCAGTAGCCAGATTTTTATTTTTTATTGGAATTCATTTAGAGTTGACAGGTAACTTTGCTGTCTGCTCTACCCACCCGCCCCATGTAACTGGACGAAGGGAAAGCACTGATGGAAAAGGAAGATGTCCTGGAGGCAGCAGTGGTTTGGGAGTAGAATGGCTGGTGGGAAAAGATGAGAACACTCCCCATTTTTCCATGTGTCTTCTCTTTAGGTACGTTCAGACCCTGAAGGAACACTGATCCAACAATCTCACTTTGTAGATGAGGAAAATAAGGTATAAGCCATGGCTTGGTGACAGTGTCTAAATTAGTGCATCTGTTCCACAGATATATATTCTGTATATTAATCCTCATGTTTTGCCTTCCTTCTCTAGAGTCATTACTCATTTTCATTTTAATGGTTCCCCTGTCTTGTTCTTACTGTCATTTTTGTTCCCTTTTTTCTTTTTAACCCGATTCCTTCAATTTTTCTCTTTCTCTTTCTGTCTTTCTCTACCTCTCTGTTTCTCTCTTTCTCCTTCTTACTATTTACCCAATAAATTCAGTCTCTGAGAATTGATTAATGTAAGAGACTACAGTTTAGGATTAGGTATACATGACATTATTTCCTCACTTACAGCAAAGTCATTTTAGATGTGAATAATTATATGTGTTCTGTTTCTAGTTCCAATTGAATTGTACCTAAAATTTCCCTTGTTTGCTATATATACTGTTTCCCTTCAAAATTTAGAAAATTTTGAAAAGGAAATTAGAATAATCTATGGTTTAAACACAAAGCCAATCTTGATATCAAGTCCAGAATAATCTGAATATAATTTATTAATCCTGTAGATTTCCAATATGTAGTCCCATTTTCAAACTCCAGGTATATCTAGAGAATATATTGTACTTTCCTTTATCAGGGTTTTATAGCTTTTAATATATAAATCTTGCACTTTCTTGGTTAAATTTATTCCTAAATATGTATGTTCTTATTTTTCAAGGCTATTGTAAATGGAATTTTTCTCAACTCTCTTTTTGATTATTCACTGGTGGAATTTAAATATATCTAATTTCTGTATGTTGACATTGTATTGTGTGACTTTGCTGAATTCATTTATTAGTTCTAATGGATGTTTTGTATATTCTTTATAATTTTCTTTATATAAGATTATATCATTTACAAACATATATAGTTTACTCCTTTTCTTTTTTTTTTTTAATATATGAAATTTATTGTCAAATGGTTTCCATACAACACCCAGTGCTCATCCCAAAAGGTGCCCTCCTCAATACCCATCACCCACCCTCCCCTCCCTCCCACCCCCCATCAACCCTCAGTTTGTTCTCAGTTTTTTAACAGTCTCTTATGCTTTGGTTCTCTCCCACTCTAACCTCTTTTTTTTTTCCCCTTCCACTCCCCCATGGGTTTCTGTTAAGTTTCTCAGGATCCACATAACAGTAAAACCATATGGTATCTGTCTTTCTCTGTATGGCTTATTTCACTTAGCATCACACTCTCCAGTTCCATCCACGTTGCTACAAAAAGCCATATTTCATTCTTTCTCATTGCCACGTAGTATTCCATTGTGTATATAAACCACAATTTCTTTATCCATTCATCAGTTGATGGACATTTAGGCTCTTTCCATAATTTGGCTATTGTTGAGAGTGCTGCTATAAACATTGGGGTACAAGTGCCCCTATGCATCAGTACTCCTGTGTCCCTTGCGTAAATTCCTAGCAGTGCTATTGCTGGGTCATAGGGTAGGTCTATTTTTAATTTTCTGAGGAACCTCCACACTGTTTTCCAGAGTGGCTGCACCAATTTGCATTCCCACCAACAGTGCAAGGGGGTTCCCGTTTCTCCACATCCTCTCCAGCATTTACAGTCTCCTGATTTGTTCACTTTGGCCACTCTGACTGGTGTGAGGTGATATCTGAGTGTGGTTTTGATTTATATTTCCCTGATAAGGAGCGACGTTGAACATCTTTTCATGTGCCTGTTGGCCATCCGGATGTCTTCTTTAGAGAAGTGTCTATTCATGTTTTCTGCCCATTTCTTCACTGGGTTATTTGTTTTTCGGGTGTGGAGTTTGGTAAGCTCTTTATAGATTTTGGATACTAGCCCTTTGTCTGATATGTCATTTGCAAATATCTTTTCCCATTCCATTGGTTGCCTTTTAGTTTTGTTGGTTGTTTCCTTTGCTGTGCAGAAGCTTTTTATCTTCATAAGGTCCCAGTAATTCACTTTTGCTTTTAATTCCCTTGCCTTTGGGATGTGTCGAGTAAGAGATTGCTATGGCTGAGGTCAGAGAGGTCTTTTCCTGCTTTCTCCTCTAGGGTTTTGATGGTTTCCTGTCTCACATTCAGGTCCTTTATCCATTTTGAGTTTATTTTTGTGAATGGTGTGAGAAAGTGGTCTAGTTTCAACCTTCTGCATGTTGCTGTCCAGTTCTCCCAGCACCATTTGTTAAAGAGACTGTCTTTTTTCCATTGGATGTTCTTTCCTGCTTTGTCAAAGATGAGTTGGCCATACGTTTGTGGTTCTAGTTCTGGGGTTTCTATTCTATTCCATTGGTCTATGTGTCTGTTTTTGTGCCAATACCATGCTGTCTTGATGATTACAGCTTTGTAGTAGAGGCTAAAATCTGGGATTGTGATGCCTCCTGCTTTGGTCTTCTTCTTCAAAATTACTTTGGCTATTCGGGGCCTTTTGTGGTTCCATATGAATTTTAGGATTGCTTGTTCTAGTTTTGAGAAGAATGCTGGTGCAATTTTGATTGGGATTGCATTGAATGTGTAGATAGCTTTGGGTAGTATTGACATTTGGCAACATTTATTCTTCCAATCCATGAGCAGGGAATGTCTTTCCATTTCTTTATATCTTCTTCAATTTCCTTCATAAGCTTTCTATAGTTTTCAGCATACAGATCTTTTACATCTTTGGTTAGATTTATTCCTAGGTATTTTATGCTTCTTGGTGCAATTGTGAATGGGATCAGTTTCTTTATTTGTGTTTCTGTTGCTTCATTGTTAGTGTATAAGAATGCAACTGATTTCTGTACATTGATTTTGTATCCTGCAACTTTGCTGAATTCATGTATCAGTTCTAGCAGACTTTTGGTGGAGTCTATCGGATTTTCCATGTATAATATCATGTCATCTGCAAAAAGCGAAAGCTTGACTTCATCTTTGCCAATTTGGATGCCTTTGATTTCCTTTGGTTGTCTGATTGCTGATGCTAGAACTTCCAGCACTATGTTAAACAACAGCGGTGACAGTGGGCATCCCTGTCGTGTTCCTGATCTCAGGGAAAAAGCTCTCAGTTTTTCCCCATTGAGGATGATGTTAGCTGTGGGCTTTTTCATAAATGGATTTTATGATCTTTAAGTATGTTCCTTCTATCCCGACTTTCTCAAGGGTTTTTATTAAGAAAGGGTGCTGGATTTTGTCAAAGGCCTTTTCTGCATCGATTGACAGGATCGTATGGTTCTTCTCTTTTTTTTTTATTAATGTCATGTATCATGTTGATCGATTTGCGAATGTTGAACCAGCCCTGCATCCCAGGAATGAATCCCACTTGATCAAGGTGAATAATTCTTTTTATATGCTGTTGAATTCGATTTGCTAGTATCTTATTGAGAATTTTTGCATCCATATTCATCAGGGATATTGGCCTGTAGTTCTCTTTTTTTTACTGGGTCTCTGTCTGGTTTAGGAATCAAAGTAATACTGGCTTCATAGAATGAGTCTGGAAGTTTTCCTTTCCTTTCTATTTCTTGGAATAGCTTGAGAAGGATATGTGTTATCTCTGCTTTAAACGTCTGGTAGAACTCCCCTGGGAAGCCATCTGGTCCTGGACTCTTATTTGTTGGGAGATTTTTGATAACCGATTCAATTTCTTCACTGGTTATGGGTCTGTTCAAGCTTTCTATTTCCTCCTGATTGAGTTTTGGAAGAGTGTGGGTGTTTAGGAATTTGTCCATTTCTTCCAGGTTGTCCAATTTGTTGGCATACAATTTTTCATAGTATTCCCTGATAATTGCTTGTATCTCTGAGGGATTGGTTGTAATCATTCCATTTTCATTCATGATTTTATCTATTTGGGTCATCTCCCTTTTCTTTTTGAGAAGCCTGGCTAGAGGTTTGTCAATTTTGTTTATTTTTTTCAAAAAACCAACTCTTGGTTTCGTTGATCTGCTCTACAGTTTTTTTAGATTCTATATTGTTTATTTCTGCTCTGATCTTTATTATTTCTCTTCTTCTGCTGGGTTTTGGCTGCCTTTGCTGTTCTGCTTCTATTTCCTTTAGGTGTGCTGTTAGATTTTGTATTTGGGATTTTTCTTGTTTCTTGAGATAGGCCTGGATTGCGATGTATTTTCCTCTCAGGACTGCCTTCGCTGTATTCCAAAGCATTTGGATTCTGTATTTTTATTTTCGTTTGTTTCCATATATTTTTTAATTTCTTCTCTAATTACCTGGTTGACCCATTCATTCTTTAGTAGGGTGTTCTTTAACCTCCATGCTTTTGGAGGTTTTCCAGACTTTTTCCTGTGGTTGATTTCAAGCTTCATAACATTGTGGTCTGAACGTATGCCTGGTATAATTTCAATTCTTGTAAACTTATGAAGGGCTGTTTTGTGACCCAGTATATGATCTATCTTGGAGAATGTTCCATGTGCACTCGAGAAGAAAGTATATTCTGTTGCTTTGGGATGCAGAGTTCTAAATATATCTGTCAAGTCCATCTGACCCAATGTATCATTCAGGGCCCTTGTTTCTTTATTGACCGTGTGTCTAGATGATCTATCCATTTCTGTCAGTGGAGTGTTAAAGTCCCCTGCAATGACCACATTCTTATCAATAAGGTTGCTTATGTTTGTGAGTAATTGTTTTATATATTTGGGGGCTCCCATATTCGGCGCATAGACATTTATAACTGTTAGCTCTTCCTGATGGATAGACCCTGTAATTATTATATAATGCCCTTCTTCATGTCTTGTTACAGCCTTTAATTTAAAGTCTAGTTTGTCTGATACAAGTATGGCTACTCCAGCTTTCTTTTGGCTTCCAGTAGCATGATAAATAGTTCTCGATCCCCTCACTCTCAATCTAAAGGTGTCCTCAGGTCTAAAATGTGTCTCTTGTAGACAGCAAATAGATGGGTCTTGTTTTTTTATCCATTCTGATACCCTATGTCTTTTGGTTGGCGCATTTAGTCCATTGACATTCAGTGTTATTATAGAAAGATACGGGTTTAGAGTCATTGTGATGTCTGTATGTTTTATGCTTGTAGCGATGTCTCTGGTACTTTGTCTCACAGGATTCCCCTTAGGATCTCTTGTAGGACTGGTTTAGTGGTGACGAATTCCTTCAGTTTTTGTTTGTTGGGAAGACCTTTATCTCTCCTTCTATTCTAAATGACAGACTTGCTGGATAAAGGATTCTCGGGTGCATATATTTTTTTTTGTTCATCACATTGAAGATCTCCTGCCATTCCTTTCTGGCCTGCCAAGTTTCAGTAGAGAGATCGGTCACAAGTCTTATAGGTTTCCCTTTATATGTTAGAGCACGTTTATCTCTAGTTGCTTTCAGAATTTTCTCTTTATCCTTGTATTTTGCCAGTTTCCCTATGATATGTCGTGCAGAAGATCGATTCAAGTTACGTCTGAAGGGAGTTCTCTGTGCCTCTTGGATTTCAATGCCTTTTTCCTTCCCCAGTTCAGGGAAGTTCTCAGCTATTATTTTTTCAAGTACCCCTTCAGCACCTTTCCCTCTCTCTTCCTCCTCTGGGATACCAATTATGCGTATATTATTTCTTTTTAGTGTATCACTTAGTTCTCTAATTTTCCCCTCATACTCCTGGATTTTTTTATCTCTCTTTTTCTCAGCTTCCTCTTTTTCCATAATTTTATCTTCTAGTTCACCTATTCTCTCCTCTGCCTCTTCAATCCGAGCTGTGGTCGTTTCCATTTTATTTTGCATGTCGTTTAAAGCGTTTTTCAGCTCCTTGTGACTGTTCCTTAGTCCCTTGATCTCTGTAGCAAGAGATTCTCTGCTGTCCTTTATACTGTTTTCAAGCCCAGCAATTAATTTTATGACTATTATTCTAAATTCACTTTCTGTTATATTATTTAAATCCTTTTTGATCAGTTCATTCGCTGTTGTTATTTCCTGGATATTCTTCTGAGGGGAATTCTTCCGTTTGGTCATTTTGGATAGTCCCTGGAGTGGTGGGGACCTGCAGGGCACTTCCCCTGTGCTGTGGTGTATAACTGGAGTTGGTGGGCGGAGCCGCAGTCAGACCTGATGTGTGCCCCCAGCCCACCGCTGGGGCCACAGTCAGACTGGTGTGTGCCTTCTCTTCCCCTCTCCTAGGGGCGGGATTCACTGTGGGGTGGCGTGGCCCATCTGGGCTACTTGCACACTGCCAGGCTTGTGGTGCTGGGGATATGGCGTATTAGCTGGGGTGGGTAGGCAAGGTGCACGGGGGCAGGATGGGCAGGCTTAGCTTGCTTCTCTTTAGGTGATCCACTTCAGGAGGGGTCCTGTGGCAGTGGGAGGGAGTCAGACCCCCCTGCCTGAGTGGTGGCTCCGCAGAAGCACAGCGTTGGGTGTTTGCAGGGTGCAAGCAAGATTCCTGGCAGGAACTGGTTCCCTTTGGGATTTTGGCTGGGGGATGGGCGAGGGAGATGGCGCTGGCGAGCGCCTTTGTTCCCCACCAAACTGAGCTCTGTCGTCCCGGGGCTCAGCAACTCTCCCTCCCTTTGTCCTCCAGCCTTCCCGCTTTCCGAGCAGAGCTGTTAACTTATGACCTCCCAGATGCTAAGTCGCGCTTGCTGTCGGAACACACTCCATCCGGCCCCTCTGCTTTTGCAAGGCAGACTCGGGGGCTCTGCTTGGCCGGCGGGCCGCCCCTCTGCCCCGGCTCCCTCCTGCCAGTCCGTGGAACGCGCACCACCTCGCCACCCTTCCTACCCTCTTCCATGGGCCTCTCGTCTGCGCTTGGCTCCGGAGACTCCATTCTGCTAATCCTCTGGCGGTTTTCTGGGTTATTTAGGCTGTGTAGGTGGAATCTAAGTGATCAGCAGGACGCGCGGTGAGCCCAGCGTCCTCCTGTGCCGCTATCTTCCAAACTGTTTCCTAAAACCATTTTTTAATGTTTAATCATTTTTTGAGAGACAGAGAGAGACAGAGCATGAGCAGGGGAGGTGCAGTGAGAGAGGGAGACACAGAATCTGAAGCAGGCTCCAGGCTCTGAGCTTCCAGCACAAAGTTTGATGTGGGGCTCAAACTCATGAGCTGTGAGATAATGACTTGATCTGAAGTCGTTCGCTTAACCTGGGCACTCCTTCTTTTGAGTTCTTGTTTCTCAAGGAGCTGCTCCAAGGTTTCCTGCCACTGCACTGCCTAAGAGACTCCAGCAGCTCTATGAGGCTGGCCCCATTCTTCTCTTCTTCGCTGCTACTGTTGTCCTTGAAATGGGTGTCTTGGATTTAATTTAAAGGTCTAAGATTAACTCATTATTTTTCATTGTGCTATTATACCATGTCTCTTGTTTCTGGAAAATGTTCAGAAAAGAGCAACTGAGATGGCCATAATCTTCCTGAAAGGAAGATTACAGGAGAAGCAAAGAAAGTCAGAGGGGAATTAGTTCATGGCTTCGTGTCAGTTGTATTTTTTTACATGGAGCAAGAAGATGTGGACAAAGCAGATGTAAACATGAATATTCTGATTTTTCAGGAGGTAAACACTAAGGACAAAATAGATACAGCCCTTCTTGGAGGTCTTTCAAGGAAGAACAAGAATTCAAAACAAGAATTATCATAATGGTATTCTTTTGGATATGGTTTAGATGTTTTCAAAAAAACACATTTGAAAGGTATTTTTCAAGTTTGAGGAAATTGAGGTTCACAGAAAAAAAGTGATTTATTTGAGGTCAGAGTTTTAAATGATAAATGAGCTGGAGCTAAAATCTTAGTATTCGGTATTTAGCTGTTATGCATGTTTTGTTAAACTATTGTTGATAGCTTAATAAAAACGGTTCTTTCAAGGTATAACCTTCTTTCCCTTTTTAATTGCAAAAGTTAAATTGAAAACATATTAAAACCTATATTTTTCAGTTTATTCATTTTTAATACTGAGATATATAAGATGATTAAGTTAGCAATAATTTCCTGCCACTTCCAGAGTTTAGTAGGACTTTTCCAAGAACATTATTTATTATTTATTTATTTAATTTTAAATACTTTACTCAATATTTTTATTAAATAGGATTATTTTTCCCATGTAGTCATTTAGATTTTAACTGACAAAACTGATGGATACCATAGAAATGTTAAATGAGAAAAATAATGAAGTTTTGCTAAAGTTCCCCCTTTTGTAACTTTTTAAAAAAATTTAAATCCAAGTTATTTAACATATAGTGTAATAATGATTTTAGGAATAGAATTTAATGACCAAGAGCATTATTTTAAACATATGTAATACCATATATATCCTTAAATGAATTTTAACATGTACTAGATTTAATTACCATAATTGCCATAGATAGTTACATTTAAATATTTAGATATGTGTACTTAAGTAAAATCATTGTTCACCATATATCTTTTTGTAACAGTACCTCCCCATTTGTGGGGTCTTTATTTCAGTTCAAATCTCGCATGGCTATAGAACATTTTCAAGTTATTTTATCAGCAAGGGAAAATAGGCAATATACCTTGAATGAATTAGAAAATCATCTTTAATTCAGAATTTTGATTGCTATTCTCATTGCTTTTTTTCTTTTTTTTCCTTTTTTTTATTGGTTCATTACAAAAGATGTAACTCATTTATCTTGAAGAGATATAGTCTATAGTGGGAGGAATATATTTGTATTGTTTTATTTTTCTCCAAATAGTAAAACAATGGTTTTATTTTTTTTATTAATTTTTTTTACATTTATTTATTTTTGAGAGACAGAGAGAGCACAAGTGGGTAGGGGCAGAGAGAGGAGACAGAATCCAAAGCAAGCTCCAGGCTCTGAGCTGTTAGCACAGAGCCTGACACGGGGCTCGAACTCACAAACTGTAAGATCATGACCTGAGCCAAAGTCGACGCTTAACTGACTCAGGCACCCAGGCACCCTGTAAAATAATGTTTTTAATTTCTTTTCCCATTAACTACTGATACC
Organism: Panthera leo; assembly: GCF_018350215.1. Lineage (NCBI taxonomy): Eukaryota > Metazoa > Chordata > Mammalia > Carnivora > Felidae > Panthera > Panthera leo. The sequence goes on along the minus strand of NC_056688.1, from coordinate 62,635,127 downwards.
TCCTTTTATGTACAGCAAGTTCTTATGTACACTGGGTCTCCTTATTCTGTTCTATTTTTTCTACCTGTGCATTGTGAGGAGATTACCATAGTGAACAAAACTTCTCTAGATTTATAAGAGATTTGACATACAATAGCTCTCTTTTCCACTAATATTTTACATTTAAAAATTTTAAACTCTTATATTTAGACTGCCAGCAACACCTAAATTCTTTTGTTGATTTCCAAAGTATCCAAATTTAATTGGATTCCTACAAGATATGAAAATTAATTTATAAAAATTAACACAGTCCATATCTTGGCTATTGTAAATAAAGCTGAAATAAACATGGGGATATGTCTATGTTTTGAATTAGTATTTTCATTTTCTTGGATAAATACCCAAAGTGGAATTGGTGGTTCATATGGTAGTTCTATTTTTTTCAAGTTTATTTATTTATTTTGAGAGAGACAGAGAGAGAGAGCAGGGGAGGAGCAGAGAGACAGGTAGAGAGAGAGAATCCCAAGCAGGCTCCACACTGCCAGCTCAAAGCTCAAACACACAAACCATGAGATCATGACCTGAGCCAAAATCAAGAGTCAGACACTTAACCGACTGAGCCACCCAGGTGCCCCAGTAGTTGTATTTTTAGTTAAAAAACGTTTTCCTTTTTGTTCAGCTGTTTGATTTGTCGCTTACTTTACTTAAATTTTCCTTTACATGTGTCACTAAAGGACATTAATTTATATGTCTCAACATTTCACATTTTTAAAAAACAACTCTACTTGACGTTTTTTTAATGGAATATTTTTCTAGAGTTTATTTTCTACTTAACTGTTGCTAGTACAGAGGAAACTTGCTGATTTCTGTTATTTTGCTTTGGGTTAGCTTCATTATTTTAGTGTCCGCTATAAATACTTTTCAGTTCATTCTTTTGATTTTTCAGTAAAACATCATTACTATTATAAAAATGATAATTTGGGCTTTCTTTTCCAAATATACCTCTCATTTATGGTTTTCTGTTTTGTTTTATTGAGAACGACTTTAAACAATAGCAGCAGCTAATCTCATTTCCCCCATTGATTGATTTAATACAATCTTTTATATTTTATATTAAGAATGGTGTTCGTTTTTGTGTTTTACAAATAAAACCAATGAAAAATGTATCTTAGGGTGCCTCAGTTGGTTAAGTGTCTGGCTCTTGGTTTTGGCTCAGGTTATTATCTCATGGTTTGTGAGACTGAGTCCTGCATTGGGCTCTGTGCTGACAGTGAGGGGCTTGCTTGGGATTCTCTCTCTTCCTCTCTCTCTGCCCCTCCCCTGCTCACACACCTGCATTCTTTCTCTCAAAATAAATAAACTTTAAAAAATAATATATTTTATATACTGCCAAAGTTCCAAATCATGAAAGAATTGAGACTCATGTTTCATAAAACCCTCTTATTTTGGGACTCTGTGTGTCGTAAGTTATTATTCAAGACTCACTTAGCTTGGTCATTTACTTACCAAATTTTTACTGAGAGCCTCCTGCATGCCTGATACTGTGACAGCCAGAGTTTGTTTGTTTGTTTGCACATTCCCCTGGCTGGAGAGCCCCACTGTCTGCAACATGGCCATGTCAGAGCTCAACCCCAACTCTTTGCCCTCATTCCCAGATATAGCTCTTAACCCTTTGCCCAGGTGGAGAGACCAATGGAAGGTAATGAAAGGCAAATTGAGAAATTCAACAGTGAGCCAGATTCATAGGCTGGGACAGAACCCTGGGGAGGTGGACTGCCTCCATTGATCCCCTCCCAGAGTCCTTGACAGTGGCTGGTTTACTTACTACTGCAGGAGGGGCCATGAAGATGTCCCCAGGCTAGTTCTTCCTTCTGGGCTCCTTCCCCTCTCCTGGCTGTCGCTGCCTGTGCTGGGCCTTTTGTTGCTGAGAGCAGATCTGTCCCTCTCTTACCACTCTTGGGTTTGGGATATAAATCATAGCCATGAAATCACCTGGTCTCAGTCTGACTCCCCTGGGCCCACCCCATGACACTCCTCAGTGTCACCCAACTGCCTCTGGGGCAGGTCATCTCACTCCAGCAGGAGGAGCCTGCAGTGACTTTGGAGGCCTCTCTTGGCCACTCTGGGAACAAACCTAGTCCTAGGACATGGGGCCCGCAGGTGGACAGCTCTGCCATGTTGGATTGTTGGAAGAAAGGGTGTCCTTGTCTCAGCTTGGTTTCCTCTCCACTCAGTCTAGCAAGTAGTTAGTTCTGTTGTAACAGGACACAGGAGTTCTTAAGTATCACCATGCTATGCAAAACCCCACACAAAGAAACCACAGGATTTATGGAAAATGGAGTTAGGAGCATAGTACCCAAAAACATTGTCAGTGACACATAAAAAGATAGAAAACCAGGTAAACCATAGCAGAGTTTGACACATGTTAAGAGGTTGAGAGAAATACAAATGCTACAATGAACACAACACTCTACGTTGAGAAGGCCATGAAGTTTGCTTGTGGGCATGGACAGAAGAAGGGCTGCAGCTTGTGAGTTATGGTGAAGTGATAAGAGGAGCTTTGTCTGAAATCAGATAGAAAGTTGTGAAGTGTGGGAAGGTAGTTGATGGGTGTTAGCAGTGTGTGTGTGTGTGTGTGTGTGTGTGTTGTGTATCCTGTAATGCTCACTCTCAGCTTGATACAGTTTCTGTGTTTGGATTGCACAAAGCCAAGTGTGAAACTCAGTTATCCTCAAATTGTTTCATAATGTATTGCTGGTGTTGGCACATGTTTGTACATTTAAACCAAGTGACATAGCAGAACTGACTGTATCTCCCTTTTCCTGTGTCAACAGTCTTCCACTTTCCTGAATCTTCCACCTCAATATTTGAAGATTTTAAGGACCAAGAACTTAAAATAACAATCTTCACTGCACACACTTGTGCATGTATCTTTCCATGGCACTTCCCAGTTGCACCCCTGTATCTTCAGGATCTGCCTTTCACTGACTCAGCCTCTGTAAGAGTCATCTTTGTATATTGCCCTCACTTCCTCAACTTTTTAATCTGTAACTATAAAAATCTGTCCTATGGCTACATTGAAACTACTTTTGCTAATGACTTCCATATTGCCTAATTGAATGTGCACTGTAGTAGATAGAGAACTAATAGGAAACAGATGGCCCACTCAAATTAAAAAATTTTTTTGAATTAAAAAAATTTTAATTGAGGTATAATTGACAAGGAACATTATATTAGCTTCAGGTGTACAGCATAATGATTCAACATTTGTATATATTGGGAAATGATAACCAAAATAAATCCAGTTACCATCATCCATCACTATATGTAATTACATTTTTTTTTCATGTGATGAGTACTTTCAAGAGTTACTCTCTTAGCAACTTTCAAATACACAGTACAATATTATTAATTATAGTCACCATGCTGTACATCACATTCCCATGACTTACTAATTTTATAACTGGAAGTTTTTAACTTTTGACTCCCTTTTCCATTTTGCCATCCCACCCCTGCCTCTGCAACCATGAATCTGTTCCCTGTATCAGTGAGGATTTTTTTTTTAATTCTACATATGAGTGACACCATACAGTATTTATCTTTCTCTGTCTGACTTAATTCCACTCAGAATAATGCCCTCAAAGTCCATCATGTTGTAAATTACAAGATTTTATTTTTTTTATGGCTGAAGAGTATTTCTGTGTGTGTGTGTGTGTGTGTGTGTATCTCACATATTTATCCATTCATCCACTAATGGACATTTAAGTTGCTTTCATATCTTGGCTATTGCAAACAATGCTGAAATGAACATGGTGGTATGTATGTTTTTGAATTTGTGTTTTCATTTTTTTTTGTAAATACCAAGAAATGAAATTGATGAAATATATAGTAGTTCTATTTTTTTTTTTGAGGAACCTCCATACTGTTTTCCATAGTGGCTGTACCAATTTACATTCCTACCAACAGTGCACAAGTGTTCCCTTTTCTTTACATTCTTGCCAACAGTAATTATTTCTCAAATTAGAATAAATAGAAAATTTCCAGTTAATTTAATTAGAATAATTTAAGAAGGCTTTACTTACAAAGGGACTGTTATAAGGATGCCATTAGTAATATCCTAAGTGATAGTGTAGTTACCTAGGGCTAGTGACAGCACTTATCACCACCTCTATTGTGAAGGCATGGGTCCCTGGGATCCTGAAGTAGAGAGTTGACACAGAGAAGTTTACCTTGAAAGTAGCTTTTTTGGTTGATGATGTTGAATTTATCTTATCTCTTTAGGTGTGAGTTTTGCTTATTGATTTTAATGTCACTTTTTCATGTTCATTTTGCTCAAATATCAGGTTGTATCTGGTGTTAAATAAAATTGTACTGGGCAAGAAGAGCAAGCGGAAGTTGATTTTTTTTTTCTTCTGTTATTGCCAGCAGTGGGGAAGAGAACACAGATCAAGTCTGGATACCCAGTCCCACTAACACAAAAAGCAGGGTTGAGCTGGGGTAAAGTGTCAGGTTGAATAGATTTAAGCCCTGGGGTGACAGTGGAAAAGTATTGGAGGATTTCAGGGGGAAGTTAATCAATGGGATATGTCAAGCACATTGAATTATTCCTGAGGACTGCCAATGTTTTTGTCTGTGATTAGGCCATCTGTGATTGCTAATTGGCACTCAGAAGTTAGGCTGGTGCTCTCTACAGGGACAGGGGGATGGGGTGCTATCTCTTTGAATGTTTACATTTCAGGAGATAGTTCCCAGGTCATTGAGAAAGAGATTTCCAAGGTTTCAAAACTGGCAAGAGGTTAGGAGAAGACTTACATCCACTTCAAAGGGTCAAAGAAAGAGTTTACAATAACAAAATATTTTTAAGTTTTATTTATTTATTTTGAGAGAAAGAGCACGAACAAGGGAAAGGCAGAGAGAGAGAGGGAGAGAGAGAATTCCAAGCAGGCTCTGCACTATCATTGCAGGGGCTCGGACCCACAAACTGCAAGATCATGACCTGGGCTGAAACCAAGAGTCCGATGCTTAACTGAGTCACCCAGGTGCCCCTATAATGACTAGTTTTCTGAAGCAAATACCTGAAGTAAAGGGAGACCAGGGGCTTATAGTCATGAAGAAACCTGTGTACAGTTTAGACCAAGCCATTTCCATCTTTGGTTGGTTGTTTTTTCTAGTAGACAATCTTGGGATGTTGCTGCATTTGTTTGGTGGAACCTGTTTTAAGAGAGATATTAGGTATACTAGTAGCTTGATTTATGCTTCAGCTTATTTCCTATGCTTCATGGGGCATGGTTGCTTATAGCCATGTGGGTCATTGTCATGTTTTATGACCCAATCTCTAATGTTCTGGAACACTCACAAGTGTTTCTGAATTTTTGGCCTATTTCTTGATTCAGGAGTGCATGTGCATCAGGAGAGACCTGCCTGGTCTTACTCTTACTGGTGTAAGAGTGCCTGCCTGGTAGCACTCTTACTGTGCTACCCATTCATCACTAGGTTGGTTTGCTCTTGGCTCTCTACTTCTCTTAGTCAGACATTTCTCTGTCTGAATCTATTACCATGCACCTTTTAGGCTTTCATTTTGCCATAATTCCACCACAGTTGCTTTTCATCTTTGGAGTTTTCCCATATTTTTTTGTGTTTCATCAGTGGCTCTCCATTTGTTTTGTGTTATTAGTTGATGTTATTAATTTATTTATTATAACATATGTTCTTAGTGATTGCTAGGTTTTGGAGTGGGAGTAGGAAGCTGTAGTAAGTGTTGAGATTGTCATATTGATCCAGAAATCCTTGGAACTTATTTACTCTTTGGAATTTTTGAGACTTTCTTCATTACCCAATATTTTATTAGTTTTTGAAAATATTGCATGAAAAGAATATGATGTGTATTATGTTATTACTGGGAATTAGTTTATTCAGCACTCATTCAAACCCACCTTTGCATAACTTTCCACTATCATAGAGGCTGGGAATCTAAAAGTTTTGTCTTTTGAGTCTTTCTTGCAACTTGAGATGAGCAGCAGACTCATTTTTGACCAATCATATGTGAGTAAAATCTGTTGAGCTTTCTTTTTAAATTTCTTCTTCTCTGGAATATGGAATTATATATGGAGTACAGTAGCATAGTTTAGAATGGCACTGCAGAAAGTACAAAGACCCTGGTCACCTGATGGCACTGTAGAGCTGCCTTAATCTCTCTGAACTGCCAGATTGTGTGTGTGTGTGTGTGTGTGTGTGTGTGTGCGTGTGTGCGTGTGCATGCATATATCATGAGATAAATAAACACCCAATTTGGCTAACCACTATATTCTGTTGTGTCTTATATACAGCTAAACACAATCCTAATTGACAGCTTTTTTACTCACAGAAGGAAGCATATGTTTTCCCTTTTTGGTGTTTTGTGCCTTTGTGCTGGCCAGTCCATTGTCATAACTCCTGGTTTCTGTTTACTTTTTACTCGCTGTCTGGAGTAGGGGAGTGTTTTAATCTGAGAAGTTAATGTGAAAAAGAAAAAAAAAGGTCTACCAAGAAATTGTTAACATTTAGTTAATTGACAGAGCATACTGAGGAAGAGGGTATAAAAATCTATAACTTGGGCACCCCAAGTACATGTTTTGGTGGTTAATTTTTTTTCCGTTTTCCTACTTATAGCCAATACAGGCTTTTGGAAAGAAGTCACTATACATTTACGAAGTGAGGAATTACAGGGCACCTGCGTGGCTCAGTCGATTGGGCAGCTGACTTTGGCTCAGACTCCACACCTCCTCACTGCTCAAAGGCTCATAAGTTTGAGCCCCACGTCAGGCTCTGTGCTGATAGCTCAGAGCCTGGAGCCTACTTTGGATTCTGTGTCTCCCTCTCTCTCTGCCCCTCCCCTGCTCGAACTCTGTCTCTGTCTCTCAAAGATAAATAAACATTAAAAAAAATTAAAAAAAAGAAGTGAGGAATCATGCTTCACCTACTTGAGAGTGGTATAGTTACGTAAGTTATTTGGAAATTTTCTGCATGAGAGGTTTGTTTATTCTCCCCTATGTACTTATTTATTGTATCACTTATTTATATCAGCATGGACTCATGGATACTTATTTTATATTTTAGTTATAATCTAATATGAGAACTTCTGATACATGAAGAGCTTTGAATCATCACTCCTGTCCTTACACCAAAAAAAGCTGAAGAAAAGGAAATTCAAGGACTTTTCATAGAACCATCAAAGAAGTGACATTGCAGGGCAACTGCCACCCTGAAATTTGGAGAGACAGGTGAATACAGAGAATATGGCTAGTTGGAGAAGGTGCTGGAGGCATAGACTGGTAGGTACTTCCAGGGTAATTTTTACAAATCCTGGAGTACAAGTGTAGTTTAGCATGAGATAGAAGTATTTGGAGGCTGCATTCTTAGGGAGGCTCTATACCTTATATCCAGCAATCCCAGCAGATTCTCACAATAAAGATGCAAGAGGGGTCCCCTGGAAAGTTAACATTGTGAAATAATTCCAGAGCATTTTCCTCATCTCCAGAGGAAGAAACATTATTGGAGCAAAATACAGGCTAACAGATCCCACCCCCCATCCCTCCAGTTAGAATATGTGTGCTATTCCTCAGACACTCCTGGCTATCCAAGAACAAAGGAAAGGGATTTAAGTGCTTGCCATGGTAATGTGGGAAACTAAGGCAAATAAAAATTAAATTCCCTTAATACCTACAGCCCATTGACAAATCCTTGAAACCGGCAGAGTGACCTCCCTCTAGGAGCTCAGTGGCCTTGATGATGACACTTTGCTTGGGGCAAAAGAGAACCTTAGCTTAACTTTATCCCAATCTCTAGGATCCTTTAAGTCTACTTCTTTTTATCTCAACTGCCCCAAGATATATGCTGGCAATCATACTCCAAGTTTATGCCCCGCCCCCCATATGCATCTGAAGGGTCTCATGACTGAGGTTTTATTTAATGATAATAAATAGCTAGCAACAGCTAGCCCCTCAAGGTCCTGGAAACCTTGCTTCCAAAATTCCTTAGAGACTTAATCTATCCCTGACCCCCTGTCAACCTGAGGGTATATAATGAGTTACCTGACACGACCGCTGTGTAGCTCTTCCTGCCCATGGGTCCTGTCCCCATGCTTTAATAAAATCACTTTCTTGCACCAAATACGTCTTCAATAATTCTCTCTGTCAGTTCCGGACCACCCCACCATCACCCAAAACTTCATCAGAGCCATTTCCCACCTAGAGGAAGGGTATTCCTCTGACTCCAGGAAGTGAGTTAACCCTGCCAACCTCAGTTTTCTGATGGATCCAAGAAAAGTGGTTGGTTTTCCAGCTTTAATGTAAGGATGCGAGTGACACTTCTAAACTTTCTCTGCAAGTTGGAGCTAAAAGGAAGTTTTCTGAGTCTCACAATTGTTTTTTAATTTGTTAGTTTTCTAGTCTCTCTATACCCATTTAAAGATGTTTGTCCATCATTTCTACTTGTTCTCACTGGGAGGCTTTGTCTGAGTTATCCTGTCAGCCATTAGTGGAAGTGGAAATCCAATCCCTTGGATGGCCAGAATAGAAGAAATTCTAGTATCTTTCTTTTGAGACTTATTTTTTCTCCCTGAAATGTCAAAAGGATCTCAAGTACTTAATCCAAATGTAATGCCTGAAGTTCCAAAACTTCCCACAAAAGACCACCAGAGTCGTAAGTCAAAGCCAAGCGGCAAGGGTCGTTTATTGCAGGTTCGAACCTGGTCTTCTGCGCACTCATCGCCGGTGACACAAGAGGCCACGATCAGGGTTGGTATAGCGTTTTTATAGACAGAGACAAATAGCACAGGGGAGCTTTTTACTTGTGGCAGGAGGAAGAAAGGGGGAAGGGGGTAGGTGAGGAATGTGCTAAGCAAGCAGGTTTACAGAAGGGGGAAGGGGGTAGGTGAGGAATGTGCTAAGCAAGCAGGTTTACAGAAGCGAGAAGTGCCGGTTAGTTTATATACAATCACTCATTCCATTACATATCAGACTACATTTAGGAAGTTTTACAGCCCATTCTACTACACAGCAGGTTACAATCAGGAAAGGTCTCACAATGCTCATAGCAAACAGCAAGCAAAAGAGACTTCTCAGCAATTGTATTTCTTATCAAAGATCCATAATAAGCAGAAAAGAGAACCTATCTTTAAACTAAGGCAGGGCTGTCATTTGGATTCAAAGCTGTTCCTTTCACAAACACTGTGTTGAAAGAGTAACAGGCAATTTGACCCGTCCATTAGTGCACTACTATTTATCAACAGTCAATGCTTCTGTTCTTGGTGTGTGGGATTGTTGTGGGGTTGTTGAGTGCAAGGGTCAAGAGAGAATTCTTGAGACTTTGTAAGGTGCAATTTAGTAAGTTTATTTGAGTAGCAGGGGACAGGACCTGTGGGCAGAAAGAGCTGCACTTTTTGCTATGTGAAGCTGGTGGTTATATGGTTAGTGCTTAAGGGAGAGGGGATGTACAGGGAGTATTAGATCATAAATGTCTTCCTCAAATTTCTACTTGTAAAAACTACTTCCGCAAGATTTCTTAGGTGCTTATTGATGTGGAAAATATTGGGGTTTGGGACCGATGGCCAAGAAACAACACTTGAGTGTAAAAAAGTGGGCAGAAAGAGCTGCAGTGGGGTTGTGACTGGTAACTGATTATATACTTTCAAGTTGGGAGGGGGTTAGGGATAGCCTAAGTCGCTAAGGAATTTTGGAAGTAAGGTTTGCCAGACCTTGTGGGGGGCTAGCTAGTGTTATGCAAATGTCATTTATTATTGTTTAGTAGAAACTCAGTCATGAGACCCTTCAGATATATATCAGTGGGCCATATGCTTGGAGTATGATTGCCAATATATACCTTGGGGGGACAGAGATAAAGGAAGCTTCTAAAGGAATTTTTATATGTTAAAGTAGACTTGTAGGATCCTGGGGGACGGGCTCGTTTGCCCCTAGCAAAGTGTCAACATGGAGGCAACTGAGCTCCTAGAAGAATGTCTCCTTGTTTCAAGCACTTGTCAATGAGCTGTAGGCAGTAAGGAAATTTAACTTTTCGTTTGCCTTTGTTTCCCACTTCACTTATCATTCGGTTTGATATTAATTGTCTGTAAGATATGTAGGCACTCATTGTAATGCCTGAAGTTCCAAAACCTCCCATAAAGACCACCAGAGTCCTAAGTCAAAGCCAAGCGGCAAGGGTCGTTTATTGCAGGTTCGAACCTGGTCCTCTGCGCACTCGTCGCCGGTGACACAAGAGGCCACGAATAGGGTTGGTATAGCGTTTTTATAGACAGAGACAAATAGCACAGGGGAGGTTTTTTACTTGTGGCGGGAGGAAGAAAGGGGGAAGGGGGTAGGTGAGGAATGTGCTAAGCAGGCAGGTTTACAGAAACGAGAAATGCCGGTTAGTTTGTATACAATCACTCATTCCATTACATATCAGACTACATTTAGGAAGTTTTACAGCCCACTCTACAGCGGGTTACAAATCAGGAAAGGTCTCACAATGCTCATAGCAAACAGCAAGCAAAACAGACTTCTCAGCAATTGTATTTCTTATCAAAGATCCATAATAAGCAGAAAAGAGAACCTAGCTTTAAACTAAGGCAGGGCTGTCATTTGGATTCAAAGCTGTTCCTTTCACTCATGAGACCCTTTAAGGATGTAGCAACTAGCACATATTTAATCCCTATCAGAACTATGCAGGCTATAGGTCGGCCTTTTGGGCTACAGGTGAACATTTTTATGCTTCTATCCCTCATTAAATTCACTGTTAAAATCAGGTAAAAGCACATGGTCCAATTCTGCCTTGTCTATAGATATAATAAAGGCCTTCCTATCCAACTCAAAAGAAAGATGATTCAGTTCTTTGAGTTTATTAAAACTAAGTTTCTCAGTCTTGGGCTTTGTGATTTTGTGATTTGTAAGGAATACATATTTGGTTATTCAGATGACCAAAATATATTTTTCCTTTGTATTTGGTCTTATCCATGGTTCCTGTATCACAGCTTCTAAAATCCTTGGAGATTCCTGTGATAAGAGATAAAGATGTCTTCTGTTATGTTAATGAGGTGACTTTTGGAAAGCCCTTAAGTAATCTAAAGATGGGGGCTGTTTGCCTGGAGAACCAACCATGTGATTAGAGAGTTGGAACTTCAGTCTCACCCCTATTTCCCAAACTCTGGGGAGGAGGGAGGAACTGTAATCCCCATAAAAAAAGACTGGGTTCAGATCTCTACCCAGCTGGTGAACACATGGAGACACCTGGAGCGGGCATGGAAGCTCTATGCCCTTAACACATACCTTGCCCTCTGCATCTTGTCAGTCTAGTTATTTCTTGCTTATATCTTTTTATAATAAAGTGGTGGTCTACTAAGTAAAATATTTCTCTGAGTTCTGTGAACTGCTCTAGCAAATTAAGGGAACTCAGGGAAGAGGTCCTGGAAGCATCTGATGTAGAGCCAGTCTGTCAGAAGTACAGGTAACATCTTGGACTTGTGACTGGTGTCTGAAACTCAAGTAGGGGTCTTTAGAAACTCCAGTCTGTATTGTTGGTCAGGAATTGCAACTGGGCATCTGAAGCAGGGTGGGGAGGGTACTTTGATGCTATTCCCCAGTAGATAGTGTTAGAATTGAGTTGAATTCTCAGACACACTATAGTGTGTTGCTAGGTGGTGTGTGTGTGTGTGTGTGTGTGTGTGTGTGTGTGAGAGAGAGAGAGAGAGAGAGAGAGAGAGAGAGAGAGAAACCCCTCCCCTCCAGCTCTATGTTGGAATTGGGTCTGGGAACTCTAGAAGAGACTTATAAGTTTACTGGCACAAGTTAAGTTTTTCTTTCCAAAGTCTGTCACGACGGCCATATGATTAGGTTGGGGGACTTTCTGAAACTTATTCACATGTTAGTTTGGAGCCAAAATTTCACCCTTGCTGGTCTATATTCTGGCATTAAAATAAATAAAAAATAATTTTACCAACTTTCTTCTCTCTCTGTCCACAAACTCATATCATTTCTCTTATGGGGACAGTTCTACTTTAGAGAACTTTGCTGACCTGTATATGCCAATGAACTGCAGCACCTCACTGGGATTTTCTTAGTTCGTTAGGGAAGTTCAAGTAATGTTGAATGTTGAAAAAGAAACTTTTAGTTTTTAATGCAGATTGACTCTGTTATGCCCAGAATTCGTGATCCCCAAAGACCACTAGGGAGCCGAGTCCGATGCAAAAGCAAAAGAACCTTTATTCGAGCTAGCTCGAGCTCAATCCCCTACCTGCACCGACGCAGCGGTGAGATACCAGGGAGAGAGAGCGAGTTTCAAAAGGACAAAGGTTTTATTGGGGCCCAGGGGCAGTTGGTGAGGTAACGGCTGTGGCCTCAGCCGATTGGCTGGGGAAGGGTCCGAGTCCTGTTAGACAGGTGAGGGGGGGGGTTACTCAAGGGGAGGAGGTGTGGTCAAGGTGAAGGACACAGAACAAGATGGAGTCGGCCGGCATAGGCCCGCCCTTTCATTCCTCCCTTGTCATGTAGCTTAGGGACCCAATCATGGGACCGGCTGCATTTATGGTGACAAGGGGAACAGAGTTTAGAGGTTTACGCAAAGTTCTGGGAAGCATGTGTCCCTGGGGTGGCTCTGGGAGGTCTAATTAAGTATTGTCCCTGAGCTGGTATCTATGATCTGCCAGGTGATGTTTTGGGGGGTGTGGGGACTCCCGGTAGCATGAGCAATGACAAGCAGAGTTAACAGAGTTACCAATATTAGGTGGGTCGAATGTGCTGTAGCTTGAGCTTGAGCTTGAGCGGGTTGTGTTGGTCCCGACTGATGGCCCATCGCGTGACGAAGTCCTTCCAGATCGAGGAGGGGTCCGCTGGCTGAACGTGGGTGTGATGGACCCAGGTCGCGATGCCGTCTACTTTGAGAGCGGTGGGGGTTGTCAGCACTACAATGTAGGGTCCCTTCCAGCGCGGCTCGAGAGTCTCTCGGTGGTGCCTCTTGACATAGACCCAGTCTCCCGGCTTGTACTGATGAGGTGTCGGGGTCGGGCCAGCCTCGTAGATGGCACGGAGGCGCGGCCAAATATCCTCGTGCGCCCTCTGGAGCCCTCTCAAGGAAAGAAAAAGTTCTTGATCTTTAAACTCTGCAAGAAGTTCAGCTCGAAGGCTGGGAATAACAGGGGGTAGCCTGCCAAACATGATCTCGTAGGGAGTAAAACCCAGAGTGTAAGGAGTGTTTCTAACCCGGTAAAGGGCGTACGGTAGGAGAGTCACCCAGTCCCCGCCAGTCTCCATGGTTAATTTGGTAAGGGTCTCTTTTAGGGTTCTATTCATTCTTTCTACCTGTCCTGAGCTCTGGGGCCTATAAGCACAATGTAATTTCCAGTTTGCCCCCACCGCCTTGGCTACTGCCTGTGTTACCTGAGAGATAAAAGCTGGTCCATTGTCTGATCCTACCATGGCAGGAAAACCATACCTGGGTAAGATGTCTTCTAGTAGCTTCTTAGCCACCGTCTGAGCCGTTTCATGCTTGGTTGGGTATGCCTCCACCCAGCCAGAGAAGGTGTCTGTAAATACTAAAAGATATTTATACTTTCCTGGTTTGACTTCAGTGAAGTCGACTTCCCATTGGGCTCCCGGTCTGGTGCCTCTGAGCCTGGTTCCTTTTTTATTTGATGTGGCTTTCGCGTTGGTGAGTTGGCAGGTCTTGCAGGCAGATACAACTTGCTCTATTTTGGTGTCCTGTTGGTGAATCTTGATTCCGGCATGTCGGATTAAGTCTTTTAATTTTCGGGCCCCCATGTGAGTAGACCGATGCATGTGCTCTAATATTGAGACTCCGAGCCGGTCTGGCAGCACGAGCTCCTTGTTAGGTGTATACCACCATCCCTTTATCTCCTGGGCCATGGGGAGTTTCTTGATCCGCTGTAACTCCTCCTGGGAGTATTTGGGCTGGTCTGGTAAAACTGGGTCTCCCGGGTCTGGTAGTTGTATGGTCATGGTGGGGACTGGAGTAAGGGCTACTGCCTTGGCTGCCTGGTCAGCCTTTCGATTACCTCTAGCTACTGGGTTATCAGCTTTTTGGTGCCCTTGGCAGTGGATAATGGCTAGCTTGGCAGGAAGCCATAAGGCCGTAAGCAGGTTAAGTATCTCCTGCTTATTTTTTATAGTCCGTCCTTCTGCCGTCAGTAACCCCCTCTCCTGATAAATTGCCCCATGAATATGAGCTGTGGCAAATGCATAACGGCTGTCTGTGTAGATGTTAAGCCGTTTTCCAGCTCCCAGCATCAGCGCCTTGGTGAGGGCTATGAGCTCCGCTCGCTGGGCTGACGTTCCGGAGGGTAGAGCCTCCGCCCATACGGTGTCCATTTCGGTGACCACCGCTGCACCCGCATACCTGTGTCCATCTCGCACAAAGCTGCTGCCATCAGTGAACCAAGTAGCCTCGGCATCGGGGAGGGGCTGGTCGGTCAGGTCCATCCGGAATCCATGTACTTGTTCCAGGATTCCCGCACAGTCATGTAGTGGAGCACCTAGGTCAGGGTCGGGCAGCAGGGTTGCAGGATTGAGGGCTGCACTGGGGTGGAACCGCACTCGTGGAGGGTTGAGTAGGAGGCTCTGGTAATGAGTCACACGTGTATTGCTCATCCATCTATCAGGAGGCTGTTTCAGGACCCCTTCAATGGCGTGTGGGGTTGTGATCCAGATCTCCTGTCCTAGGGTCAGTTTGTCTGCATCCTTGACTAGGAGTGCTGTCGCCGCAATAATTCTTAGGCATGGCGGCCAGCCGGCAGCCACTGGGTCTAGTTTCTTAGACAGGTAAGCCACTGGGCGGTTCCAGGGGCCTAAGGCTTGAGTTAGAACCCCTTTTGCTATTCCCTTATGTTCGTCTACAAAGAGGTGGAAGGGTTTCATAATGTCTGGTAGGCCCAGGGCTGGGGCACTTAGGAGGGCCTTTTTTAACTGATTAAAGGCAATTTCTTCTTTTTCAGTCCATTTAAATGTTTTCCCCTCTTTGGTAGCTTCATATAGGGGCCTGGCGATCTCAGCAAAACCTGGAACCCAGAGGCGGCAGTAGCCGGCTGATCCTAGGAATTCCCTCACTTCTCTTCGGGAGGTGGGAGTAGGGATCTTTAGGACAGTTTCTTTTCTGGCATCTGATAACCGCCGCTGTCCGCCCTCCAGGATATATCCCAGGTAACTTACCCTCTCCCTGCATATCTGAGCCTTCTTCGCGGATGCCCGGTACCCTAAAGCTCCCAGGGTAGCCAGCAGGTCCTGGGTCCCTCGCTCACAGTCTTTGGCCGTGTCAGCAGCAATCAGGATGTCATCTACGTACTGTAGGAGGGTGAGGCCAGGGTGCTCCCTTCTGTACTCACCCAGGTCCTCGTGTAGTGCCTCGTCGAAGATGGTGGGTGAATTTTTGAATCCCTGAGGTAGCCGTGTCCAGGTGAGTTGCCCACTGTAGCCCTCCTCCGGATCATGCCACTCGAAGGCGAACAGGGGTTGGCTCTGGGGTGCCAGCGGCAGACTGAAGAAGGCGTCCTTTAAATCTAGTACAGTATACCAGACCCTGGAGGGCGCCAAGGAGCTCAAGAGAGTATATGGATTGGGAACAGTTGGGTGTATGTCCGCGACCCTCTTATTTACTTCCCGGAGGTCTTGTACCGGTCGGTAGTCATTTGTGTGAGGCTTTTTGACCGGCAGTAAGGGGGTGTTCCAGGCAGACTGGCAAGGAACTAGTACCCCTAGGCTTCGTAGTCTCCGGATGTGTGGCTGGATCCCCTTCCGGGCCTCCTGTGACATGGGGTATTGTTTGATCCTTACCGGACTCTCTCCTGGCTTGAGCTCTACCAGGACTGGGGTCCTATGAGCGGCTAGTCCCATCCCCCCCCCAGTCTCTGCCCAAACCGAGGGGAATTCTTGTAGCCATCTGTCTATATTATCCTCTCTCGGGAGCGCCTCCTGGTGGAGGAGGTATTCATCCTCCAGTTTCATGGTCAGGACCTGGATGGGGTGGCCCTTGCCATCGGTGACCTGAGGCCCCCCTTGTCTGAAAGTTATCTGAGCTCCAATCTTGGTCAGTAAGTCCCGTCCTAACAGCGGGTAGGGGCATTCTGGTATTACCATAAAGGAGTGGGATACCCGGCCCGTTCCCAAATCTACTGTTCTTCGGGTAGTCCATGAATACTGGCTCATACCAGTTGCCCCTTGTACCCAGGACTTCTTGCTGGCTAGTTTTCCTTGTGGGGTGCGGAGGACCGAATGTTGTGCTCCGGTGTCGACAAGGAAGTCAACAGGGGTCCCCTCCACTTTAAGAGTTACCCTGGGTTCGGGGAGAGGGTCCGAACCCCGACTCCCCTAATCACTTAGTTCATCTAGCTCTAGGACTTTTACTCGATCAGTCTTGCTTCCTTTCCCGCCGGCCCTTTTCAGACAATCTCGGGCCCAATGCCCTATCTCCTTGCAGTATGCGCACTGATCCTTCTGCAGCCTCTGCTTCCCCCCCTTGGTGGTTCTTTTACCTTTTCTTGTGTCGTCTGCCAGCTGCCGGAGATGGCGGTCTCGTTCCTCAGGGGAGTCAGCAGTGGTAGCTAGTAGTATTCTGGCCAGGTCTCGAGTCTGCTTACTGCTGGCAGTCGCCATGGCGCGGGCCTGCTTGTCCTCAGGAAGCTCCCGGTTATTATATACCTTTTCGGCTACCACCAGTAAGTCCTGCAGACTTTTTTCTCCTAGTCTATCTATTTTCTGTAATTTTCTCCTAATGTCTATGGCCGATTGGTTTACAAAGGCCATGATAACAGCTGCCTTGCTTTCCGGAGCCTCTGGATCCATGGGGGTATAGGTACGGAATGCCTCCATGATCCGTTCTAAAAAGGCAGCCGGAGATTCATCTTTTCCCTGTTGTACATTTCCTACCTTGGCCAAATTGGTTGGCTTTCTAGCAGCCATTCGGAGACCCCCCATTAGAGTCTGGCGGTAGACCCGGAGCCTCTCCTTACCTTCTGCCGTGTTGAAATCCCACTGGGGCCGAGTTAAGGGGAAGGAGGCATCTATCTGAGCCTGGTTGGTGGTGGGATTCCCGTCTGTGCCCGGAACTAGTTTTCGGGCCTCGTTGACGATTCTTTCTCTTTCTTCAGTCGTGAACAGGACCTGCAAAAGCTGCTGGCAATCGTCCCACGTGGGCTGATGGGTAAAAAGAACAGAGTCTAATAAATCAATAAGCCCTGCCGGTTTCTCGGAAAACTTAGGATTCTGAGCTTTCCAATTGTAGAGGTCACTAGTGGCGAAAGGCCAATAGTGATGGGGCTGGTTCCCCTCCGCGTCTGGGGGTCCGGTGGCTCGCAGGGGCAGAATAGTGGAGTCGGCGGCGGAGGCGGATTGCTCCCTCTGAGCCCTTTGTCTGGTGAAGGGCGGGCTTCCCACTGGAGCGTTTCCGCCTCCCGCTCTCGGAACAGCATCTGCCTCCCCCGGAGGGGGAGGATGGTGTTCTTCCAGCATCCTAGAGGGGTTATACGAGGGAGGAAAAATTAATTCTTCTTCAGTACCCCCCTGTAAGACAGGGTAGAGGGGTGCTGAAGGCTGGATAAGACTTTTCTTCTTCTTTGTCCCCTGCAAAGCAAGAATGGGTTTTGGCTCCGGAGGGAGCGGGGCTAGGAAGGGTTTAAGCCAAGAGGGTGGGTCTTCCACAAGGTCCTGCCAAGTGATAATGTAAGGGAGCTGATCAAGATGGCCCGTCTTAGGCTGAGAGATGATACTCCTGACTCGGTGGATGGTAGGGAGGTCGAAGGTCCCCTCTGGTGGCCATCCGACATTGAAAGTTGGCCACTCGCTAGAACAAAAAAACTGCCACCGACCCTTTCGGACTTCCACACTGAGGTTGTTAGCTCTTCCCCTCACATCCTTAAAGTGATCAATCATAATACTTAGAGGAGTAGTCTGAGTCTGTCCCATAACGTCCGTCCAGTAAGTCCACAGAACAAAACAGAGAAACACAAAAACAGACAAACAGAGGGCCCCTAGAAAATCTTCCAACTCCATGGAAGCAACACTGAAAGCTAGCTTAGACATTTGAGGGGATTCCACGTCCCTCCAAAACCGATGAGGGGATTCCACGTCCCTCCAAAGACGACGGCCTCACACCGACCAGCGGGAGCGACCCGCCTCGTCTCAGACCTTTGAGGGGATTCCACGTCCCTCCAGAAGGGAGAATCTTAACGTCTTCCGAAACTCCCGGCCCGTGGTCCTCCAGTGCGTCCACTTAGACCGCGTCGGGCACTACCAGAACTCCAGAAGTGAGCTCACACAGAAAAGACAGAACAAACAAACAGACACTAACCGTGGCCAGTCAGGCTCTCCGGGTCGGGGGTCCCTCAGGGGTCTTGGGGATCCCGGGCCGAGCCCCCAAATGTTATGCCCAGAATTCGTGATCCCCAAAGACCACTAGGGAGCCGAGTCCGATGCAAAAGCAAAAGAACCTTTATTCGAGCTAGCTCGAGCTCAATCCCCTACCTGCACCGACGCAGCGGTGAGATACCAGGGAGAGAGAGCGAGTTTCAAAAGGACAAAGGTTTTATTGGGGCCCAGGGGCAGTTGGTGAGGTAACGGCTGTGGCCTCAGCCGATTGGCTGGGGAAGGGTCCGAGTCCTGTTAGACAGGTGAGGGGGGGGGTTACTCAAGGGGAGGAGGTGTGGTCAAGGTGAAGGACACAGAACAAGATGGAGTCGGCCGGCATAGGCCCGCCCTTTCAACTCAAGAGTTGTTAAAGAATTAGTTGTTAAAGAGTTGTTAAAGAGTTGTTAAAGACTGGCACCACCCACGTGCCCCAGTCAGTTGAGCATCTGACCCTTGATTTTGGCTCAGGTCATGATCTCATGGTTCATGGGTTTAAGCCCTGTGTCCACCTGTGTTGAGAGCACAGAACCTGCTAGGGATTCTCTCTCTCTCTCTCTGCCCCTCCCCCACTCACACACTCACTCTGTCTCTCCTCTCTCTCTCTCAAAATAAATAAATAAACTTAAGCAAACAAACAAAAAAGAGTTGTCAAAGAGTTTGTAAAGTGACAAAATAATTCCTGTCAAATACTTGACTTAGATAACTAACAGAGTCCTTTAGAGTGACACTTTCTAGAACACTTAAAATGTGCTGTATTTTCCATTAGACAGGAAAACTGCTGCCAATTTTATATATTTTTCAAATGTTTATTTTTGAGAGAGAGAGAGATAGAGAGAGACAGAGCATGAGCAGGGGAGGGGCAGAGAGAGAGGGAAACAGAATCTGAAGCAGCCTCCAGACTCTGAGCTGTCAGCACAGAGCCCAACGTGGGGCTCAAACCCACAAACCGCGAGATCATGACCTGAGCTGAAGTTGGATGCTTAACCGACTGAGCCACCCAGGCACCCCTGCTGCCAACTTTTTTTTTTTTAATGTTTATTCATTTTTGAGAGAGAGACAGAGCATGAGCAGGGGAGGGAATAGAGAGAGGGAGACACAGAATCTGAAGCAGGCGCCAGACTCTGAGCTGTCAGCACAGAGCCAGACATGGGGCTTGAATTCACAGACCACAAGATCATGACCTGAGCTGAAGTCAGACACTTAACTGACTGAGCCACCCAAGTGTCCCAACTTGACCTACATTCTTATAACTGATAGGGATCCTATAGAGTGACTATAGAGGATTTAAAATGTGCTGTGTTTACTATTGGACAGGAAAATTGCTGCCACCTTTTAAATGGAATATTGTTTTATTAAAAGACAGGAGATTTATAATTTCACTTGGAGATCATTCCTTTTTATTGTCATCTTAATTTATGTTTTTAAAAGTTAGTAGCAAGGTTGAATAGAGAGAAAAAGGTAAGGGTTAAGAACACAGACTCTGGAGCCTGAATGCTTAGGTTCTAACCTCACTCTGCAACTTCCTTCCCATTTGACCTTGGCCAAGTGTCTCAACTTTCTTGCCTCACCTGCAGAAAGTGTAAATGATAGTTGTACGTGTTTCATAGGGTTGTTGTGCAATTCTATGAGTTAATATTTGAGAAATGCTTAGAACAGCGCCTGGCACATAGTATACACTTTACAAAACAGGTGAGTTAATTTGATTCGATATTGCTAGCAACTGGGAGACATGGAATTTTAACCCAGGGCTGTTGTGCTCCAAAGCCTGTGCTCTTTCTGTAATACCAGTTGTAAAATTCTGCCATCAAAAGTTGGCTCACTTCCTGGACACATTCTCACCCAAACCAAGCACCCTCTGGAAGCCCACTCTCAGCTCCTGGGTCCGGAGGGCATACACCATGGGGTTAAAGGCTGGGGGCATAACATTATGCAGCACGTTGAAGAGAACAGGGATGAAGGGGACCTTTCTTCCTGCCAGGTGGGTGACAGACAGCACAATAACGGCTGTGTAGAAGAAGACAATGAGGATGAGATGGGAGCTGCAGGTACTCAGGGCCTTGGATGTTGCTTCAGCGGAGTTCAGCCTCAGCACTGAGCGAACAATCAAAGCATAGGAAGCAAAGACCAGACCCATGTCACCCCCAAGTGTAACCCATGCCAAGGCCAACTGGTATACTCTGTTAATAGTGGCGTCATCACAGGCCAGACTAGTGACCCCCAAATTAGAGCACAGACAGTGGTCAATTTCATTTCTGGAGCAGTAGTGTCGCTGAGCAGCCAGTACAGGCAATGGGATGGTCAACAGGCCATTCCTCAGCACCATGGACAGGGTGGCTTTGATCACAGAAGCCTCATTGACTATGGAGGAGTACTGAAGGGGGTAGCAAATGGCTACATATCTATCCACAGCCATGCAGAGGAAGATGCCTGACTCCATGCCCATGAAAGTATGGATAGCATAGATCTGAGCAAAGCACTCGTGGAGGCTGATGGCCTTGGCATCAAACCAGAGAATGGCCAGGATCTTGGGCATGATGGTGGTAGCCAGGCCAATGTCCACGATAGCCAAGATGCCAAGGAGCTGATACATGGGTTGGTGCAGGGAAGGCTCATGTTGGATGGTGATCAAGATGAAGATGTTGGCAATGAGAGCTAAGATGTAGAGCAGAGCCAGGGGCAGGGAGAGCCAGTGCTGCCACTCATGAATGCCTGGGAGCCCCACCAGGTTGAACTCAGACACTTGAAGCCTTGAGCTATTGGTTATACTCAGGGTGGTATCCATATCATGGGATGTCTTCTTCTCAGCATCTGCCTATGGATTAAGAGAAAATAAGAATAGGCAGTAGTAAGCTCAGCTGAGGCTCAAAGTTTGTGTAGAGGTAGAAGATTCAGTTAAGTCCTTTTTAACATAATGTATCCTAAACCCACTTGGACCCTTGGAAAAAGTTCAGATAAGAACAGCAGAAGAGGAGTGCCTGAGTGGCTCAGTCAGTTAAGCGTCAGATTTCAGCTCAGGTCATGATCGTGCAGTTTGTGAGTTCAAGCCACGTGTTGGTCTCTGTGCTGACAGCTTGCAGCCTAGAGCCTGCCTTAGATTGTGTGTCTCCCTCTCTTCTCTGTCTGCTCTTCCCTTGCTCACACTCTGTCTCTCTCTCTCCTTCAAAAATAAATATATATATATAGTGACACCCAAATTGTATAGATAGACATATAGATAGATAGATATAGATAGATAGAACAGTGGAAGAGCCAAAATAGATTCTAAGAAAATGATTTTAGCAGAATAAAAGTGAAGATTTACCGGCTTTGTTTTCTGGAAATTCTGGATAGATTTTTTCATGCGTCAGGGAATACAGACACAAACCAGAAGACTAGTACATTATAAAGATCCCAAAGTTAGAGGGCAGAGCTGTTTTCTCCATTGTTGGGGATATTCAGGAGGAGACCAGGCAGCCACAGGGAGAATGCTGACCATGTTTTTATTTTAAACAGTGCCTGTAGTTGACAAATAAGTTTTGACAAAAATCGTGTCATTTGACCTTCCCCAGACAGGGGTTGTTATTTACATATAGGGATATAGAGGTTGAATGATTTCACTAGGTAAGAGTCCTATATATTGAAAACACTAATAAGTGAGAAAGTTTCAGCAAAATTTTAATCTCTGGCATGAAGTCATAGCTAAAAGGTCAGTACTATGTAGGAATATCACTTGTTTCCTCCTCTGATTATGAAAGTGATGTTAAAGGCATATATAAAGCTATATTTTAAAATCATCAATTTTATTAATAGATGATCTAAGGAGACAAAATTACCACCATACTTCCCACCACTTCCAGATTTTTGTATGGTATAGGTTTAAAGCAGCAGGCATTTATGACACAGTTTAGACTGTCTGATTTGGGTAAGTTCACAGCTCATTTTTGATACTCAGTCCACCTCATTCTCTCATTCTCAATTTTGTTCACTCTTGATTGTGTGGACTATCTCTCAGAGTTTGTATCAAAATGTGTACAGGCATTATGGTTTCAGAAGCCTTCAATACCTGACAATACCTGAGAATTCTTTTTCTTTTTTTACCTTTATTTATGAATAACACCTTGCCTTGTTAAATATTTAGGTATCAATATTTCCCTTCCAAATCTGTATCTGTGCTGTGTTTGATGGCATTAAGTATAAGATCAAGGTTCCAGCCCTAACCACCTGTGTGAAGAATGAATGGCTATGCCATTTATAATTATAATAAACATTTGGTACCATGAAATTGATATAGACAAATAAGAAAAAATAAAACCATAGCACTTTTAGAAAACAAAAAAAAGTTGAGAAAAATAATCATAAATCAAAATCCCAACAAACAAAGGTAATGGTTTTTAACATTTTAGAATATTTAATTTTCAGCATTTTTCTTCACTGAAAGAAAATCTTTTAAAAAAGTTTTTAATTTATTTTAGAGAGAAAAAGAGAGCATGAGTAGGGGAAAGGAGCAGAGGGAGAGAGAGAATATTAAGCAGACTCCATGCTGAGCATGGAGCCCAATGTGGGGCTGGATCCCACGATCCCAGGAGTCAGACACTCAACAGACTGAGCCACCCAGGTTCCCCTCAACTCTTGATTTCAGCTAGGTCATGATCCTAGGGTCATGGAATCCAGCCCTGCTGCAGGCTCCGTGCTGAGTGTAGAGCCTGCATAAGATTCTCCCTCTTTTAATAAGAATTTATGGGTGGTCTCCATAGGAATCTGTGAATTTTTTAAATTTATGTGGAAAAACTTTTACATTATTCTGAGGAGATCTGTTTGGCTTCTATCAAGTTCTCAAAACATTCAATTATTCAATCAAAACACAGTTACAGAAAACCATTCTTTACTCAAAATTTTGGCCAAGATTCACTTCCCTATGACTTTTAATTTTTAATGCTTGACCTTCTGGGTTGTTTTTTTTTTTTTTTTTTTTACATTTATTTATTTTTCAGAGACAGAGAGAGACAGAGCACAAGTGGGGGAGGGGCAGAGATGGAAGGAGACACAGAATCCGAAGCAGGCTCCAGGCTCCACAGACTCCAGGCTCTGAGCTGTCAGCACAGAGCCCGATGCGGGATTCAAACTCACAAACTGTGAGATCATGACCTCAGCCAATGTCTGACGCTTAACCGACTGAGCCACCCAGGCACCCCCCCTTCTAGTTTTGTGATGCAACTTATTTACATGGAATTAATTTTGCTGTTAATGAGAGGTATGTAAATAAAGTGATTTTGCATAATTAAACAATGGCTTCTACATCCCTTGACAAGTGATTATTATGCCTCTTTTGTTGCATAGAAAGTTTTGTATGTATAAATTGTATCTGGGCACTCATATTTTTTAATTTTTTTCTGATTAATTTTGTGCCAATATCAAACTGAGTTAAAAATTTTAGTTTTATAATAAATTTAATACAGAAGAGAAATATATTCCCTTATTATTTATTCTCTTAAAATTTAAAGGCCTTTTTATGTGCTTATTTTCCAGATTAAACTTAGAATTCCTGCATTGGTTTCTAAAATAACAATTTTGGTTGGGATCATGTTAAATTTGTGGCTTAATTTTGAAAAGCCAAAAGTTGACATACTATCAAGTTCTTACATTCAGCAAATGTGGATTCTCTCTGCCTTTGTTTATCTTTCATATCTTTAAATCTTTAAAACATGGTTATTAAAATATTTTATTTCTGCACTGTTCTTATGATTATTAGTATTTTGAGATATTCTGAACAAATATTTATCTTTCTTAGTGTTATTATATTGATTTTTGTTATTTCCTTTTGCATTCATTCAGTTTGCTAAACTTGTACTAGTTTTACACATTTTGTGAGTTTTTTTTTCTTCTATTACCTCAACAAATTAATGGCTGCTGGTAAACTAAACATTTTGGGTTTATTATTTTATAAATTGCAATTTTATTTGTTTTGTCATTTCTGTCTTGTGTATCATCATTTGCTAAACTATTATACATTTTTAAATTTTACCACTGATTCTCTTTTTCTGATTTTCTAAGTAGAACAAAAAGTTGCTTGCAGGGGTGTCTGGCTGGCTTTGGTGGTAAAGCATGCAACTCTTGGTATCGGGTTTGTAAATTCAAGCTGCATATTGAGTGTAGAGATTACTTAAAAATAAAATCTTGAAGGGGTGCCTGGGTGGCTCAGTCAGTTAAACATCCACTTCTTGATTTCAGCTCAGGTGATGACCTCATGGTTGTGAGTTTGAGTCCCATACTGGGCTCTGTATTGACAGTGCTGAGCCTGCTTGGGATTCTCTCCCTCTCTCTCTGCCCTTCTCTGCTCACACTGTGTCTCTCTATCTCTCAAAATAAATAAATCAACTTTAAAAAATCTTAAAGAAAAAAGAAGCACAACAAATAACTTAAAAATTGCTTGCAAACAATGCTATTTTCTCTCTTTACAAATATAAATATATATTAATCTTTGTTTCATATCTCAGTGAAATGGTTGGAAATTCATGATCAATGTAAATTAAGTATGATTAATTAAGTAAATTAAGTATGATTAAGTAAATTAAGTATGATTAAATTAAGTAAATTAAGTATGATCGTTTAGTGTTTTGTTCTAGGAATCTTAGATATAGAATTTATTATTCTAGACTCCTTGGTTTATCATTGACTTACTAACAGTCTTGGAACTCAGCCTCATTTCTCTGCTGTTTCCTAATCACAGAACTTGGTTTCTACAAAAGTGAGAAGACTGAGAGAAGGGAGGTAGTAGAGGTGAAGAATCAAATATGGAAAGCCATAGAAGGCAAGGATAAGGTATATATTTATTAATCAAATTCAGAGAGGAGGATAGAACTGCAGGAAGTTGGAAAACATCCATCCCCTCACCTCTCAGGATGCAGGTCATTGACTGGTTTATGTACTACTTCAGGAAGGTCTTTGAAGAGGCTCTCAGGCTGCAATGCCTTCTATGGATGCTTCTGCTCTCTGAGCTTCAGCTGTCTGCGTTCAGCCTTTTGTTGTTCAGAACAAATTCCTGTCGTTGCTTGCCACTCCTGGAGTCTGTGGTTTTTGTATAAATTAGATCGGTGAGATGCCTGATCCTGGTGTGGTACTCTTTAGGCCCTCCCTACTTTATAGCAAGCATCCTCCAGGGTCTTTTTTTTTTTTTTTTTTTTTTTTTTTTTTTGACATTGCAATGGGAATACAACCCAAGTACTCTTAGTGGTTAGTCACATAATGTTGGGTCCATTCAACTCTAGTCCCAGGGCAGCCCACCAGATGGACGGCTTTTCACTCCAGGATCCTCACAGAGTAATTCAGTTTTGTCTGATGAATAGTGTCTCTCATTGTGGGAAGGTTTTGAAATCTCCCTATCTCAAAATATGTCTTCACTCCATATCTTTTCCAGAGATTGCCTCTATCTATTTCCTGCATCACAAATATTGGAAGTAACCTCTTTTATGTTGCTTTCTTATCCTTGCCTCTTAAAGATTTCTTGTCTCACTGCAATTTTACCTTTGTTTCAACATCAAATAGACATTGCTCTTTCTAATGATCTCAATTGCCAAAAATATTGGATATTTTTTAGAAGTAATCTTACCTGGGGGGTGCCTGACTGGCTCAGTTAGTTAAGCATCTGACTCTTGATTTTGGCTCAGGTCATGATCTCATGGTTTATGGGATTGAGCTCTGTGTTGGGCTCTGCACTGACAGTGTGGAGGCTGCTTGGGATTCTCTCCCCCCACCACCCCTCCCTTGCTCATGCTCTCTCTCTCTTTCTCCTTCAAAAATAAATAAACTTTAAAAATATATATTTAAAAAAAGATGTAATCTTACCTGAACACTTCCTGGTATTTGTCTGTGTTGATCAGTTCCTTTTCCTAAGACCACTTGCCTCTCTTGTCTTTCATGACATCAAAATTTTAGTGTTAATTAAATTGGATGAAAGAATGCTATTGAATTTGTATTCAGATCAAATGTTCCTTAATGAGAGATGCATCCTCTGATCATCTTACCTAAAATAGCAGTCCCTGACCCTATAATTCTCTATTTTATCGATCTGTATGCCCGATATTACATGTCATATTATGACGTCATTTGTTTTTCTTTTCTTTTTCACATTAAAATGTAAGCTCCCCCAAAGCATGCTTTTTATAATTTTTGTTCATTGCTCTATCCCCAGCACCTACACCAATTCCTGGCACATAGTAGGTATTTTATGAATATTTGTCAAATAAATGAATGAATATTGAGAAGAGTGAATAAAGAAGCAGTCTAGAGGAATTTCAAAGTGTGATGCTTTTGTTCATATGCAGTGACATTTTACTCTTTTCTGTATTCTATCTACATATACTATCATTAAATAAAACTAATTTTATCTTAATTTTCCTAAATTAGCTTTAGAAACACCCATTTACTTCTTTGTTACTTAAAGACTGTCAGATTCTAATAGTCAAAAATTACTAGAAGCACAGTAAAATTGCAATGGAATGGAATCAATATATATTTTTTTAGATTTTTATTTTAATTCCAGTTAGTTAACATACAGTGTTATATTAATTTCAGGTGTACAATATAGTCATTCAATACTTCCATACATTGCCTTGTGTTCATCAAGATAAGTACACTCCTTAATCCCCATTACCTATTTAACCCATCCCCAGCACACCCCTCCCCGCCCCCCGCTCTGGTAGTTATCAGTTTATTCTCAGTAATTAAGAGTCTGTTTCTTGATTTCTCTCTCTCTATCTCTCCCGCCCTCCTTCCCTTTCTTATTTTTCCCCTTTATTGTTTCTTTTGTTTCTTAAATTCCACATGAGTGAAATTCTATGGTATTTATCTTTCTCAGCTGACTTACTTTGCTTAGCATTATACTCTTTAGCTCTATCCATGTCATTGCAAATGGCAAGATTTCATTTTTTATGGCTGAATAATATTCCATATTATATATATACACCACATCTTCTATATCAGTTCATCAGTCTGTGGACATTTGGGTTCTTTCCATAATTTGGCTATTGTTGATAGTGCTGCTATAAGCATAGTATGTATCCCTTTGAATTAGTGTTCTTATATTCTTTGGATAAATAGCTAGTAGTGAAATTGATAGATTGTATGGTAGTTCTATTTTTAACTTTTTGAGGAACCTCCGTACTATTTTCCAAAGTGGCTGCACCAGTTTTCACTTCTACCAACAGTTGAAGAGGGTTCCCCTGTCTCTGCATCCTCACCAACACCTGTTGTTTCTTGTGTTTTGATTTTAGCCATTCTAGCCAAAGTGAGGTGATATTTCATTGTAGTTTTGATTTGTATTTCCCTGATGATGACTGATGTTGAGCATCTTTTCATGTGTCTGTTGGCCATCTGTATGTCTTTGGAGAAATGTCTGTTCGTGCCATCTGCCCTTTTTAAAATTGGATTTTTTTGGGGGGGGGTGTTGAGTTTTGTAAGTTTTTTTTTAAATATATTTCGGGTACTAATCCTTTATTGAATATTTCATTTGAAAATATCTTCTTCCATTCTGTTGGTTGCCTTTTAGTTTTGTCGGTAGTTTCCTTTGCTGTGCAGAAAGCATCTTTGAGTAGTCTCAAAAGTTTATTTTTGCTTTTGTTTCTTCTCCTTGCCTCAGGAGATCTATCTAAAAAGAAGTTGCTATGACCTATGTCAAAGAAGTTAGTGCCTGTGTTCTTTTATAGGACTTTTATGGTTTCAGGTCTCAAATTTAGGTTTTTAAACCATTTGAATTTATTTTTGTGTATGGTGTAAAAAGGTGGTCCAGATTCATTCTTTGGCATGTTGCTGTCCAGTTTTGGAATAGAATCAATATTTTGATCAATGTGTGAAATTCTTTTTTTTTTTTTTTTTTGCTACAACCAAAGATACCTAATATTTCTGCAATTTTGTTTAATAGAATATTATTGTGTTTGGGTTTTGTAATATGTTGCAAAGTGAGGTTTAGCTTGCTAAAATTAAGATATACTGAGTCATAAATTATTATTGTCAAGCTGTAGCCAAAGAAAGTCACAGATTTATCAGAACATTAGGGAAATTTGCTTCTTTGCTTCTTGATTTAAATAAGCAAGAGAAGTAACAGTTCTGGTAGAACAGCAATTATTTATGTTCTTAACTTTGCTAACAATAAATTTATATACTGATAAAAAATTTGATGTCACAACCAAGAAGGACTTGGGAATAACAATGTGTTGTTCAGGACCTTGTGGGAAATGCTATGGCGAGAAATGGCGTAGATTTTCAAAGGAACAACATTGATAAGCATTTCACAGCATTAAATCTCTATACTGAAATCACAAGGTATTTCAGAAAATCTACAAATATGTAAAATAACCTTCACTAATAGAATATCAGTTGCTCTGGGAAAGATTGTTGTCTGATAATTTTCACCAATGAACTTGCCCAAAGGAAGGTAAGTCTGCTCAGTGGGTTTCTTCACAGCATCAGAGAAACTAAATAATAATGACAGTATAATGGGATGGAACTATTCTTATTTTCCATCATAGACAATGAATTGCCAATATGGCCTGAATGGATCTTTGATGGCAGAATAATAAGAGGAATCTCAGTGTGGCATCCAAAATTATGAAACACTATGAACGTGGAAAAAGAGAATGCAAAGGGGGCATATTAAGACTCATTAGCAAAACCCTTTTGTGAACTTAGAATTGGCCTAGCATCCAACAAGGAGATGAGTTTTTAAATTTTTTATTTTTTTTATTTTAGATAGCTAAAGAGAGAGAGAGAGAGAGAGAGAGAGAGCGCGCAAGTGGGGGAGAAGGGCAGAGAGAGAGAGAGAATCTTTAATTAATTAATTAATTAATTTATTAATTTAACATCCAAGTTAGCATATAGTGCAACAATGATTTCAGGAGTAGATTCAGATTCCTTCATTCCCCTTACCCATTTAGCCTATCCCCCTGCCACAACCCCTCGAGTAACCCTGTTTGTTTTCCATATTTAGGAATCTCTTGTGTTTTGCCCCCCTCCCTGTTTTTATTGTATTTTTGCTTCCCTTCCCTTGTGTTTATCTGTTCTGTGTCTTAAAGTCCTCATATGAGTGAAGTCATATGATATTTGTCTTTCTCTGACTAATTTTGCTTAATGTAACAACCTCTAGTTCCATCCATGTAGTTGCAAATGGCAAAATTTCATTCTTTTTGTTTGCTGAGTAGTACTCCATTATATATATATATATATATATATACCACATCTTCTTTATTCATTCATCCATTGATGGACATTTGGGCTCTTTCCATACTTTGGCTATTGTTGACAGTGCTGCTATAAACGTTGGGGTGCATGTGCCGCTTCGAAACAGCACACCTGTATCCCTTGGATAAATATCTAGTAGTGCAATTGCTGGGTTGTAGGGTAGTTCTATTTTTAGTTTTTTAAGGACCCTCCATACTGTTTCCCAGAGTGACTGTACCAGTTTGCATTCCCACCAGCAGTGCAAAAGAGATCCTCTTTCTTTGCATCCTCACCAACATCTGTTATTGCCTGAGTTGTTAATGTTAGCCATTCAATTGACAGGTGTGAGGTGGTATCTCATTGTGGTTTTGATTTGTATTTCCCTGATGAGGAGTGATGTTGAACATTTTTTCATGTGTCTGTCAGTCATCTGATGTCTTTGGAAAGTGTCTATTCATGTCTCTTGGCCATTTCTTCACTGGATTAGTTGTTTTTGGGTGTTGAGTTTGATAAGTTCTTTATAGATTTTGGATACTAACCCTATATCTGTTATGTCATTTGTAAATATCTTCTCCCATTCTGTCCGTTGCCTTTTAGTTTTGCTGATTGTTTCCTTTGCTGTGCAGAAGATTTTTATTTTGATGAGGTCGCAATTGTCCATTGTTGCTTTTGTTTCCTTTGCCTCTGGAGACGTGTTGAGTAAGAAGTTGCTGTGGCCGAGGCTACAACTGTTGCTGTGAACAGTTATAGTAATTAGAACTGTAGTAACTTTAAATATTTTTTGTTTGCTTTTCATATGCAAACTTTTATTTTTGCATGTGAACCCTTCTCTTTTTTATGTACAAGTTATTGGAAGTTAACTTTACAGTTTAGTGTTTAGGTAACAGAATATTTGATTGGACTCTGACTGAATTTGAAGAATATGGTATTATATCCAGCAGTGTATACAATGACTCTCGGGATTGTGCATCTTGTTACTTTGGGGAAAAGGTGAGAACTTCTTTATATGTGGAATAGTTGTATCTTTTAAAATAGAAGTATTAAATTGTTTTCTTGTTGTATGGGAGTTCAAAGGTGTGTAAAATGGTGCATGTGGAAGATGAGTAGTCAAAGGTATGAACTATGCTGTTAATCAGTTTATTGTGATGAAGTTACAAACCATTCTTTTTGGCCAGCTCTGTGAAAATGGATCAGTGTTCTTTAAATAATATGCCTTTGTCCACTGTAATGATGCCAAACTTTGGCAGTAGAGGGCACTGGAGAGACATCGTAAGAAGAAAGGTTTTTTTTTTTGTTTGTCTTTAGGTGAGGTGAAATTCAAATAAGATTCAGTATTTAAACCATTTTAAAGTATATAATTCATTGGCTTCCAGTACAGTCACAATACTATTGTATTGCAATTACTACTTCTAATTACAGAAATTTTCACCATTCTCAAAAGAAACCCTTTTGTAAACAGTTGTTTCCCATTTTCCTGTTCCTTTAGTCCATGGTAATCACTTATCTGCTTTCTGTCTATAGATTCGCCTATTTTAGATATTTATTACAAACGGAATCATATAATATGTGTCTTTTTCTGTCTGACTTTTTTTCATCTAGCCTAATGTTTTCAAGGTTCACCCATGTTGTAGCATCTACCAGTACTTCTTTTCTTTTTCTGGCTGGATAATTTTCCATTCTATGGGTACACCACATTTTCTTTTCTTTTTTTTTTTTTTTATACTGCATTCATCACTTCATGTACCTTTATGTTATTTTTATTTTTTGGCAATTATGACTAATGTTGCTATAAACGTTCAGGTACAAATTTTTGTACCTGTTTTCAGTTCTGTTGGGTATTTACCTAAGAGGAAAATTGCTGGGTAATGTGGTACAATCACTCAAAGAGCTGCCAGAGTGTTTTCTAAAATGGCTGCACCAGCTTGTATCCCCACCAGCAGTATTTTTCTCCATAACTTCACCGACACTTACCATCTGTATTTTTAATTATAACATCCTAGTGGGTGTGAAGTGATATCTCATTGTGGTTTTGATTTGTACAATAATGGAGACACAGCTAATGTTGTTTTGAAAAGACAGATCCAAATTAAATTATAAACCAGATGTGAAAATAAATGTGCTAGAAAAGACAATAGGCAATTGAAAATAAAATAGTGTGATGGTATTAAAATCATATAAGGCAAAGCAAATGAGTAAATATAACACACATGGCAAAGAGGAAGAATTTATAAAGATAAAACAGAAAGCACATCCCTTTTTATACTCATGGCACATAGAGTGGAGAGAATAATTAACTGCTCTTATCTTTCTGTTGTGTCAGAGTTTTTGCTGAAACTCCAGGTTGGATGTTAGATGTTTACATATTTTCAAAAGGACTGAGAGACACATCCCCACAGAGCTGTTGAGAGTGGTCTACACTTTGGGCTCCTACATATAGACTCATGCTGTGTGTTTTGAATGAACGAATAAATTAAAATATACGTGAATGAAAGTTTAGAGCTAGATTTTAGGATGGCCAATATTGCTATTTACCAGCTGATGAACTTGTATAATCATTCAACCTGAGCGCCTATTTCTTTGTGAAAAAGTACTAATGCAGTACTAAAGCAGTAATGCTTCCTAACTAAGAAGGCTGCTATGAAGACTGCATGAAATTAGTTGATCCACTGTGGGAAAGTGTTCTGCAAACTGTACAAAACTCTTGAAGGTTAGATGTTGTTATTATCCTGCTCCTTTGGACTAGAAACAGTGGATGTTGGGTTAAGTTCAAGCCCTATTCTATAACTGTCTCTCCCATACCTTTTCTTATTGGAGGATTGCCTCAATCTAAATCAATGGTCATTGTCCGTCAAGGGTGAAGTAACAGCTGCTTTTGGAGAAAGTTTATAGTCCCTGTTCTTGGGTGAGTTTCCAAGCATTACTCTTAGGATGGTCCCACATTATGGGTTAACTTCCTGCAGGTCTGCTCTGCTGCCCAGCAGTCACTTCCCTGGTGGGATGAGCTCATGGTGTTGCTTCAGTCCTGGGCTGTCTTCTGAGAGCTTGTTCTCCAAAGTGGACTCATGAAAACTTTCTGAAGTCATTCTTCGTACCATGCTCTGGTATATTTGATACATAGTTCGGGAGACCATGTTATACTACTGATCAATCACATCATGAATCAAGTATTAAGTGTGCATTGTGTGCAAAGTTCTGTACTAGGCTTGGAGAAGGTAAAAAATGAACATGGATCAACATTCTTGTACTCAAAAGTATGCATATCTGTTAGATGTGCAATCGGTAAAATTTCATTTAGATTTAATTAATTGGTTATTTGGAGCTACTTTTCTAAGGTATTTTCTAGGACAATTTTCTTTCTTTCTTTCCTAGAAGAAGGTTTTACCACATAATTAGATCAGTTTTTACATGTGCATATCACATCTCAAAGCCTGTTTTCTTTATTATCTCTTTTGCTTCGCATGGTATGCTGTGACTTAGTTCAGCAAAATGCTCTGATTGTCACTACTTTTAACTTGAAGAATTGAAGCAGAGGGAGATTTCATAAGTTGCTCAGAGTCATATAGAAATTCTGGAACAGAGCAAGAGTAAGAGGGAGAAGACTGCAAAAGTTGTGCGATCACACTTGCAAGGAGTAGAATCCCAGCTCCCCCACTTGAAAATTGTGCTGATGGGGCATGCTCTGTAACCTCCAGGGCCCTAGATCCCTTAGCTATACGTTAGGAATAATACCGTATGCACCTCACAGGGTTATTGTGAGTATTAAATCAGATTGTGTGTGTGTTTTCTGGCTTATGAGAAGTACTTAGCACTTGTTAACCATTAATTAATTAATTATTATTATTGAAATTCTCTGCTACAAAAACGAAACTTTTCTCTGTCTTTTTATTTATTTTATTATTTTTTTATTAAAAAAATTTTTTTAAATGTTTATTTATTTTTGAGACAGAGAGAGACAGAGCATGAACGGGGGAGGGCAGAGAGAGAGGGAGACACAGAATCGGAAGCAGGCTCCAGGCTCCGAGCCATCAGCCCGGAGCCCGTCGCGGGGCTCGAACTCACAGACCGCGAGATCGTGACCTGAGCTGAAGTCAGACACTTACCGACTAAGCCACCCAGGCGCCCCTTCTCTGTCTTTTTAGAATAAACATTTATTTTCTTTTTCTTATTATGAAAATGACATGAAAAACAATTATGTACAAGTTAGAGTAAATTCACATAAACAGTTTTAAAGTCTTCATTTTTTACTACTATTAACAATAACTTTTTTATGAATACATTTTTGCTTACATTTAGACTATTTTTTAATTTATTTTGGATAAAGAGACAGAGTGAGAGAGCATGAGATGGGGAGAGGGGCAGAGGGAGAGAGAGAAAGAATCTCAAGCAGGCTCCATGCGCAGTGCAGAGCCTGATGCAAGGCTCGATTCAATGACCCTGGGATCATGACCTGAGGCGAAATCAACAGTTGGATGCTCAACTGACTGAGCAACCCAGGTGCCCCAATTTAGACTATTTCTTTTAGATATTTTTCTAAAAATAGAATTACTAGATGAAAGAATATTAACATTTACAAACACTCCAGTAAATTTTGTCAAATTGCTTTTTGGTACATTTGGGCCAATTTACAGTCCTACCAGCTGTGTATGAGTATCAATCTCAGAATTGCATCAGTGGTCAGCAACATTTCACTTTTCTATTCTTACTTATTTTATAGTAAAAGGAAATTTCATGGTGATTTTCATATGTATATTTTGATCTGTGAGACTGACAGTTTTCATGATTTTATTGGCTACTTTTTTCCTAGTGAGAGATAAAGGCACATCACAACCCAGGTCTATCGACAGCTAAAAGCTCTATCCTTTCTTCACACCTTAGTGGACTTCTAAAGCTGGAGTTACTTAGTGGACATATCTTCACTCAGTCCAAGCAGTCTCTGGAAGCCCAGTCTGAGCTCTTGCATCCTGAGTGCATAGACCATGGGATTGAGTGCAGGGGGGATGACATTGTGCAGTACATTAAGGAGCACAGGGATTAGGGGCGTATTTTTCTCTGCAAGGTATGTGACAGACAGCACAGTGATACCTGTATAGAAGAAGAGGATGAGAATGAGGTGGGAGCTACAGGTCCCCAGAGCTTTGATACTGCTTCTGGTGAGTTCAACCTCAGCACAGAGTGAAGGATTAACACATAGGAAGAAAAAACAAGAGCCATATCACTCCCAATCAGGATCCATGCTGAGATCAGTTGGTAAAATTTGTTCACAGTGATGTCATTACAGGCTAGACTGGTGACCCCCAAATCAGAGCACAGGCAGTGGTTAATTTCATTCTTGGAGCAATAGTGTCTCTGGGCAGACAGTATTGGAACTGGGATAGTAAACAGTCCATTCCTGAGCACCATGAATCCTGTGGCTTTGACCACAAAAGTGTCAGTGACTATAGACAGGTATCGAAGGGGGTGACAGATGGCTATATATCTGCCCAATGCCATGCAGAGGAAGATACCAGATTCCATGAAGAAGAAACAGTGGATGGCATAGATCTGAGCAAAACACTCAGGGAGGCTGATGGCCTTGGCATCAAACCAGAAGGTAGCCAGCATCTTGGGCATGATGGTGGTGGCCAGGCCCATGTCCACAACAGCCAGTATGCCCAGAAAATGGTACATAGGCACATGCAGCATGGCCTCATGTTGGATGGTGATCATGATGAGGAGATTAGCACCAAGAGCTAAGAAGTAGAGCAGAGCCAGGGGCAGGGAGAGCCAGTGCTGCCACCCATGAATGCCTGGGAGCCCCATCAAGATGAAGTGGGAAATCTGGAGGCTGGAACTGTTGGTAACACTGGTGGGAGTATCCATAGCACAGGTGCCCCATTTGCAGTGTCTGTCCATAAAACTGAAATGGCAGGAAGATTGCATTTGAGAATTTATCTCAGGGTCCTGATAGTAGAGACTCCCCCCAAATGACTCAGTTTCTTTTATGTGTGCATAACCCTCCACCTTTTTTGGCTCCTGGAAATATTCCACAGAGGAGTACTAAAACAAGTCAAAATTTATTCTAAAGGTAAAGTTTGAATTAGCCATTTATTATTACCACTCGTGTTTCTAATAAGTATGTTCAAATACATATGTATCAAGAATAATCTTATTGCTAACAGATAACAAATACTAATATTTGATTTATTTCCATTATTTCCATTTTATAATTATATTTGTATTTCCAGTTTACATCATTATATGGAAATAATGTTGTATCCTGCCTTTGTGTTTCAGTAGTGTGTTCTAGGACATAAAATAGGAACTCAGTAAAAAATTATGACATGGATGAATAAATAAACCAAAACTTTCCAGATCATTAAAAGCAATGTGGAATCTTATATTTCTATATTTGGCTGTTCCATAATTTACTCACCACTATTTTACTTTTCAGATTGTTTCCTTTGAGTAGGATTTTTTAAATGATACAAAAGTGATACATACAAAGAACATCTTAAAATACTCTTTTTAGTAATATTTTGATTTTAACTGTCATACATGTAGATTGTTCAAATTCAAATAAAATTAAAAAAATATAAACAATGGTTACTAAGACTTCTGTGCTTAGGACTCCCAAATTTCTTCCTTTTCACCAGAGGCAGCCAGTAACCCAGTTTCTTAGGAATCCTTCCAGAGATAGTTTTTGCATGAACAAGAATATATGTATATGTTTTCTCATAAAAGACAAAAGCAAATGTTAGCATACTAATCATATCCTTTATCCTTTGTTTCCTTTCCTTTTCTTTCTTAACTTAATTATCTTGGGGACTGTTCCCTATCGCAAACTAGATATGCCACATTGCTAAGTGAATGATATTCTACCACATGGATATCTGATAATTTAATAAGAACTTCTGACATTCAATTTGTTTCTAGTATTTTGCTACTGTAAAAAACATGTACTCAATGTACTTGTTCATATATCTCTATGCATAAGTTTATAGGATAATTTCTAAGAATGAATTGCAGAGTGAAAATGAAAAAGAAAGATTTTGATTGATATTGCCAAATTGTCTTTCTTTTTTTTTGTTTTAACTTTATTTTTTCTTTTTTAAAATTTACATCCAAATTAGTATATAGCAAAGCAATGATTTCAGGAGTAGATTTCTTAATTCCCCTTACCCATTTAGCCCATACCCCCTCTCCCACAACCCCTCCAGCAACCCTGTTTGTTCTCCATATTTATGAGTCTCTTCTGTTTTGTCCCCCTCCCTGTTTTTGTATTATTTTTGTTTCCCTTCCCTTATGTTCATCTGTTTTGTCTCTTAAAGTCCTCATATGAGTGAATTCATATGATTTTTGTCTTTCTCTGACTGACTAATTTCACTTAGCATAATACCCTCCAGTTCCATGCACGTAGTTGCCAATGGCAAGATTTCATTCTTTTTGATTGCCGAGTAATACTCCATTGTATATATATACCACATCTTCTTTATCAATTCATCCATCGATGGACATTTGGGCTCTTTCCATACTTTGGCTATTGTTGATAGTGCTGCTATAAACATGGGGGTGCATGTGTCCCTCCGAAACAGCACACCTATATCCTGTGGATAAATGCCTAGTAGTGCAACTGATGGGTCGTAGGGTAGTTCTATTTTTAGTTTTTTGAGAAACCTCCATACTGTTTTCCAGAGTGGCTGCACCAGCTTGCATTCCCACCAGCAGTGCAAAAGAGATCCTCTTTCTCCGCATCCTCGCCAACATCTGTTGTTGCCTGACTTGTTAATGTTAGCCATTCTGACAGGTGTAAGGTGGTATCTCCTTGTAGTTTTGATTTGTATTTCCCTGATAATGAGTGATGTGGAGCATTTTTTCATGTGTCGGTTGGCTATCTGGATGTCTTCTTTGGAGAAGTGTCTATTCATGTCTTTTGCCCATTTCTTCACTGGATTATTTATTTTTTGGGTGTTGAGTTTGGTAAGTTCTTCATAGATTTTGGATACTAACCCTTTATCTGATATATCATTTGCAAATATCTTCTCCCATTCTGTCAGTTGCCTGACAGGCTGTGCAGAAGCTTTTTATTTTGATGAGGTCCCCGTAGTTCATTTTTGCTTTGGTTTCCCTTGCCTCCGGAGACATGTTAAGTAGGAAATTGCTGCAGCCAAGTTCAAAGAGGTTTTTGCCTGCTTTCTCCTCAAGGATTTTGATGGATTCCTGTCTTACATTGAGGTCTTTCATCCATTTTGAGTATTTTTGTGTATGATATAAGAAAGTGGTCCAGGTTCATTCTTCTGCATGTCGCTGTCCAGTTTTCCCAGCACCACTTGCTGAAGACAGTTTTTATTCCATTGGATATTCTTTCCTGCTTTGTCAAAGATTAGTTGGCCATACGTTTGTGGGTCCATTTCTGGGTTCTCTATTCCGTTCCATTGATCTGAGTGTCTGTTCTTGTGCCAGTACCATACTGTCTTGATGATTACAGCTTTGTAGTATAGCTTGAAGTCTGGGATTGTATGCCTCCTGCTTTGGTTTTCTTTTTCAAGTTTGCTTTGGCTATTCAGGGACTTTTCTGGTTCCATAAAAATTTTAGGATTATTTGTTCTAGCTCTGTGAAGAATGCTGGTGTTACTTTGATAGGGATTGCATTGAATATGAAAATTGCTTTGGGTAGTATTGACATTTTCACAATATTTATTCTTCCTATCCAGGAGCATGGAATCTTTTTCCATTTTTTTTGTGTCTTCTTCATTGTCTTTCATAAGCTTTCTATAGTTTTCCGTGTATAGATTTTTCACCTCTTTGGTTAGATTTATTCCTAGGTATTTTATGGTTTTTTGTGCAACTGTAAATGGGATTGATTCCTTGATTCTCTTTCTGTCGCTTCATTTTTGGTGATTAGGAATGCAACCGATTTCTGTGCATTGATTTTATATCCTGCAACTTTGCTGAATTCATGAATCAATTCTAGCAGTTTTTTGGTGGAATCTTTTGGGTTTTCCATACAGAGTACCATGTCATCTGCGAAGAGTGAAAGTTTGACCTCCTTGTGGCCGATTTGGATGCCTTTTATTTCTTTGTGTTGTCTGATTGCAGAGGCTAAGACTTCCAATACTATGTTGAATAACAGTGGCAAGAGTGGACATCCCTGTCTTGTTCCTGACCTTAGGGGAAAGCTGTCAGTTTTTCCCCATTGAGGATGATGTTAGCATTGGGTCGCTTTATATGGCTTTATGATCTCAAGGTATGATCCTTTTATCCCTACTTTCTTGAGGGTTTTTATCAAGAAAGGATGCTATATTTTGTCAAATGCTTTCTCTGCATCTATTGAGAGGATCATATGGTTCTTGTCCTTTCTTTTACTGATGTGATGAATCACATTAATTGTTTTGTGGATATTGAACCAGCCCTGTATCCCAGGTATAAATCCCACTTGGACGTGGTGAATAATTTTTTTAATGTATTGTTGGATCGGGTTGGCTAATATCTTGTTGAGGATTTTTGCAACCATGTTCATCAGGGAAATTGATCTATATTTCTCCTTTTTAGTGGGGTCTCTGGTTTTGGAATCAAGGTAATGCTGGCTTCCTAGGAAGAGTTTGGAAGTTTTCCTTCCATTTCTATTTTTTGGAACAGTGTGGAGAGAATAGGT
This sequence comes from Panthera leo, assembly GCF_018350215.1. Lineage (NCBI taxonomy): Eukaryota > Metazoa > Chordata > Mammalia > Carnivora > Felidae > Panthera > Panthera leo. Next base: position 62,595,947 of record NC_056688.1, on the reverse strand, counting down.
GTTAACTCTTCCTTAAGTGTTTGGTAGAATTCCCCTGGAAAGCCTTTTTGCCCTGGACTCTTCTTTTTTGGCAGAATTTTGATTATTATTTCGATTTCCTTACTGGTTATGGGCCTGTTCAAATTTTCTATTTCTTCCTGTTTCAGTTTTGGTAGTGTATATGTTTCTAGGAATTTGTCCATTTCTTCCAGATTACCCATGTTATTGGCATATAATTGCTCATAATATTCTCTTATTATTGTTTTTATTTCTGTAGTGTTGGTTGTGATCTCTCCTCTTTCATTCTTGATTTTATTCATTTGGGTCCTTTCCTTTTTCTTCTTGATCAAAGTGGCTAGTGATTTATCAATTTTGTTAATTCTTTCAAAGAACCAGCTTCTGGTTTCATTGATCTTTTCTGTTTCTTTGGTTTCGATAGCATTGATTTCTGCTCTAATCTTTATTGTTTCCTGTCTTCTGCTGGTTTCGGGTTTTATTTTCTGATCTTTTTCCAGCTCCTTAAGGTGTAAGGTTAGGTTGTGTATCTGAGACCTTTCTTCCTTCTTTAGGAAGGCCTGGATTGCTATATACTGTCCTCTTATGCCTGCTTTTGCTGCGTCCCAGAGGTTTTGGTTGTGGTGTTATCATTTTCATTGGCTGCCATATACTTTTTAATTTCCTCTTTAACTTCTTGGTAAGCCCATTTGTTCTTTAGTAGGATGTTCTTCAGTCTCCAAGTATTTGTTAACTTTCCAAATTTTTTCTTGTGGTTGATTTCGAGTTTCATAGCGTTGTGGTCTGAAAATATGCACTGTATGATCTCGATCTTTTTGTACTTACTTAGGGATGATTTGTGTCTCAGTATATGGTCTATTCTGGAGAACTTTCCATGTGCACTTGAGAAGAATGTGTATTCTGCTGCTTTAGGATGAAATGTTCTGAATATATCTGTTAAGTCGATCTGGTCCAATGTGTCATTGAAAGCCATTGTTTCCTTGTTGATTTTTTGATGAGATGATCTGTCTATTGCTGTGAGTGGGGTGTTGAAGTCTCCTACTATTATGGTATTACTATCGATGAGTTTCTTTATGTTTGTGATTAATTGATTAATATATATGGGTGCTGCCACATTTGGCGCATAAATGTTTACAATTGTTAGGTCTTCTTGGTGGATAGACCCCTTGATTATGATATAATGCCCTTCTGCATCTCTTGATACAGTCTTTATTTTAAAGTCTAGATTGTCTGATATAAGTATGGCTACTCAGGCTTTCTTTTGTTGACCATTAGCATGATAGATGGTTCTCTATCCCCTTTCAATCTGAAGGTGTCTTTAGGTCTCAAGTGGGTCTCTTGTAAACAGCATATAGATGGATCTTGTTTTCTTATCCATTCTGTTACCCTATGTCTTTTGATTGGAGCATTGAGTCCATTGATGTTTAGAGTGAGTACTGAAAGATACAAATTTATTGCCATTATGATGCTTGTAGGCTTGGAGTTTCTGGTGGTGTTCTCTGGTCCTTTCTAATCTTTGTTGCTTTTGAGATATATATATTCATCTTTTGTCCCCTCAGAGAGTCCCCCTTAAAATTTCTTTCAGGGCTGGTTTACTGGTCACAAACTCACTTACTTTTTGTTTGTCTGCGACACTTTTTATCTCTCCTTCTATTCTGAATGACAGCCTTGCTGGATAAAGAATTCTTGGCTGCATATTTTTCTGATTCAGCACACTGAATATATCCTGCCACTCCTTTCTGGCCTGCCAGGTTTCTGTGGATAGGTATGCTGCAAACCTGATCTTTTTTCCCTTGTAGGTTAGGGACTTTTTTTTCCTTTGCTGCTTTCATGATTCTCTCCTTGCCTGAGTATTTTGTGAATTTGACTAGGATATGCTTTGTTGATGGTCAGTTTTTGTTGAATCTAATGGGTGTCCTCTGTGGTTCCTGGAGTTTGATGTCTGTGTCTTTCCCCAGGTTAGGAAGGTTTTCCACTATGATTTGCTCACATAACCCTTATACCCCTATTTCTCTGTCTTCCCTATGATTCTGGTGTTGTTCCTTTTTAATGACTCACTGATTTCTCTAATTCTTTTTTTTTAAAACGTTTTTATTTATTTTTGAAGGAGAGAGAGAGAGAGACAGAGCATGAGTAGGGGAGGAGCAGAGAGAGAGAGACACAGAATCTGAAGCAGGCTCCAGGCTCTGAGCTGTCTGCACAGAGCCCGACGTGGGGCTCTAACTCACGAACCTGAGATCTTGACCTGAGCCGAAGTTGGATACTTAACTTACTGAGCCACCCAGGCCCCCCATGATTTCTCTAATTCTTGAATCGTGCTCTTTTGTATTAATCTCCCTCTTTTTTTCTGATTCGTTATTCTGTATAAGTTCATCCTCTATATTGCTGATTCTCTGTTCTGCCTCATCCGTCCTTGCCGCCACTGCATCCATCCATGATTACAGTTCAGTTATAGCATTTTTAATTTTATTTTGGCTATTTTTCACTTCTTTTATATCTGCAGAAAGGGATTCTAGTCTATTTTCAACTCCAGCTAGTATTCTTATTATCGTGATTCTAAATTCTGGTTCAGACATCTTGCTTGTGTCTGTGTTGGTTAAATCCCTGGCTGTCGTTTCTTCGTGCTCTTTCTTTTGGAATGAATTCCTTCGTTTTTTTCATTTTGAAGGGAGAAAAGGAATTAATGAGGTAGAAAAATTGAAATTAAAAAAATATTAAAATTAAAAACACAGACACACAAAAATCGAATAGATGATGCTAGATCCTAGGTGTGTTTTGGTGTCGGTGTTGAAAGTGGTTTGACAGATTAGAGAAACAAACAAATAAACAAAAAAAAAAAAGGAGGGGAGAAGAAAAAAAAGGAAATCGTTTGAGAATTTGATAAAGTGAATACACTAAAGTAGACTAAAATACACAAAAGTAGAGAACATAGTACAAAAAACGTATAGAAAAATGTTTTTAATAAAAATTAAAAAGAAAGATGAACTTTTTCGTTTTCTGTATTTAAGAAAAAAGAAAGGAAAAACAGAAAAAAGATAAAAAATAGAAAACATAAAAGTAAAGACAAAAAAATCGTTTCAAAATTTGAAAAAGTGAATACACTGTAGTAGACTGAAATAAAATGATGGGAGTAAGATAGAATTTGAAAAAATTTACATAAGAGCAAAAAATATAGTAATAAAAATTAAATAAAAATATTTAAAAGAAATTGAAAGTAAAAATGAAGTTTTTCTGTTTCTGCATTCAAGAAAAAGAAAAGAAAGGAAAAAGAGAAGAAAAGAAAGAAAAAAAGGAAATTGTTTGAAAATTTGAAAAGGTGAGTACACTGAAGTAGACTAAAATAAAAGGATGAAAGTAAAGTAGAATTTGAGAAAATTTACACAAAAGCAAAAAATATAGTAATAAAAATTAAAGAGAGATATTTTTAATAAAAATTAAAAATAAAAATGAGTTTTTTTCTCTTTATTCAAGAAAAAGAAAAGAATTGTAAAAGAGAAAAAGGAAAAAGGGAAAAAAAATTGAATAGATGAACCTGCTAACAGATTGAAGTAGGACTGAAATTGCTTTGTTTTCCCCTAGAGGTCGGTCAGTCTATGTAGCTCTTTGTAGTCCATAAATTAAGCCCGCGGTGAGGTTTGTGTTCTTGAAGAGAGAAGTTGGCCCAGTTAGGCAGGCCCCGGTGTAACAGCTCCGCTCTCCACTAGATGGCGCTGTTAGCCTACTGGGGTGGCTTGTTGCGGTGCTTGTTGGTGCACACGCATATGCATATAAGGGAGTGGTGAAAAACGGCGCCACCCAGCCACCCAGTCTGTTCTCCCTGATCAGCAATTGCGCACCGGTCCTCTGTCTTCAGCTCTCATCGACTCTCCTCTTTTCCACTCTCCGTGACCAGTCCCCAGGCAGTACCTCTCGCCCGAGTTTTGTCTCAGGTGTGGCTATTTTCCCCGGCCCCTTACTTCCGAAGGACTGCGGCTTTGACCCACTCCGCCCGTCTGGTCTGCGGGAGGGTCTCACCGAGCAATGGCTGAATGAGTAATGGCCGAATGTTGGCTGCACCCAGGAATGCCCACTGGACCCTGCTGTTGCTGGTGCCCTGAGACTATGGCCAGGTGCCAGCCCGCCCCTAAAAAAGATCATGAAACAGTGTAGCATCAGCATTTCAGGGACCATGGAAAATTGCAACACACATCTGCCACTGGGCTTCACCCTCAACAACCTTGCCCCAGCACCAGCGAATGTGGCTGCCTTCCGGGGTCTGCTGGGGCCAGGTGGCTTCAACAGCCTCTACGAAATGTCCTTCCAGCAGTGCAACCACTTTTCCCCGTGCGGCCTGAGAACCTCCTGGACCCCACTCTGTTCCTGGGGATTCACCTTTCCCACCAGAGCACCGCCAGGTATTGAACTGTGGAGTTGCAGCCTTTGCTCTCCCCTTGTTTACCGTCTTAATGGAATTTAAACCCTCTCCTTTCTCTTTTCTCCCTTTTTAGTTTAGTCCCTGTGGCTGTTTCCAATTTTCCACTTTCTCTCCAGCTGTTTTTGGGGAGGGGTGCTTTTACTGTATACTCCCCCCTCCCCAGTCTCCGTCCTCTCTCCACCCGCAAAAGTGGCCCCCTTTCCACCACAGCTTCTCGCTCCCCAAGTTCACCTCTCTGTGCTGCATACCTCCTGAATTCTGTGGTTCAGGTTGTGCAGATTGTTGTGTTAATCTTCTAATCAGTTTTCTAGGTGTGTAGGATGTTTAGTGTTGGTCTGGCTGTATTTCATGGATGCGAGACACACAAAAAGCTTCCATGCTGTTCTGCTATCTTGGCTCCTCCCCCAAATTGTCTTTCAAGAGGTTATTCTGCCCCTGTAGGAGAATATGGATATTTTAAATAATCTTGAAATATACTGAAATGTTGCTTCATAGGGACATTGTAGTACTTTACACACCCAGAGTAAGACTGTGTTTATTTCATCATATCCATCCATTTCATCACATTCCAAATTAGGAAATTTAACTTAAAAGTCTTTATTAATAGAGTGAGTAAAAGTGGTATTTCAATTTTGGTTGAAGTTTTCACTTCACTGTTGAGTGAGCTTTGACATTTTCAAAGATATATTTTCCATTCATGGGCTTCTTCATTAGTTTTCTCTTTTGTCTTTATGTGCAACTTACCTTGTAGTATTAAGTGCAATAATGTTTTTCAAGTGCTCAGTTTGGAGTATACAGTCTTATTAATTTGTATGGATTTCATTATATCTTCTTAAAAAAATTTCATTATATCTTAAGGGTATTACCTCTGTTGAATTTTCTGGAAGTATTTCCTCCAATTCATTTTCCATTACATTCTGTCTTTTCTAAAAAATGATTTACTCACCTGCATACACAAACTTTTATGTGGTCATAACAATTGTACTTTTTAATATTATTTCATGACTTTTAAACTTTTAATAACATAAAATCTAGTATTTCAATAAGTATTTACTAGCATATTCTTTACCGAAGTTTATTTTAAATTTAATTTTTAAATGAATTTGAAATTTCACATGGAGTGAAAAAGTACATTAATTTCACCCCACTAATAGTTAAACCATTGTTCCAGCACCATTCAGTAAATAAGCCTTTTTCTCCCACTATCCTGAATGCACTTTTTTAGTCCTATATTAAATTCCAACATATATTCAAAGGTCACTGCCTCCCAGGACAATCTTTTCTGTTTTTAGTGTCACTAAAAACATGTATTTACCACATGGTAGGGGAAATTCTTAGTAATAACTTCAAAAAATGTTTTAAATTAATGTTAATTAATTTAAATGTTATTTTGTTGGAATATTATATATATTTTTAAACTTTATTTATTTATTTTGAGAGAGAGAGAGAGAGAGAGAGAGAGCAGGGGAGGGGCAGAGAGAGAGAGGGAGAAAGAGAATTCCCAAGCAGGCTCTGCACAGTCAGCGCAGAGCCTGATGCGGGTTTGAGATCCCGCAAACCATGAGATCACAAACCATGAGATCATGACCCGAGATGAAGTCAGACGCTTAACCCACTGAGCCACCAAGGCACCTCTGGAGTATTATATTTAAAAAAATACAAATTAGTTATGGGAGAACTGATGTCTTTACCCATTGATTCTTTCCATTGAGAAATCTGTGTTTTTCCTTTTTGTTATAGATATTTTGGGGATGTTTTCTATTATTATTACTTTTGTCTCTCTTTGTATTTCCTAATTGGCTTGTTACCTACGAAACCTTCTAATGACTATTGTTAAAATTTTAAGACATTTCTCAAAATACAGCTCTTTTACTTTCCAAGGCAAATTGCTTTTCAGTAATTTTTTTCCCCACATTTTTTTGGTAGAAGAATGTATTTCCTATCATTAGATAAGATTGACAATTGTAAATTTTTATTTTGCATCTTAAAGTAAAACATTTATAAGTTTCTAAACAATATAAAGAAAGAGTGATAGTCAACACCTGTGTCTATGTCTAGACTTGAAGTAGAATGTCTTTAGAACTTTCCCTTCAGTGTACTGCTGGCTAATACTTTTCTGACCAATGTTCTCTATTATTATGATAATTTGATGTCTATTTCTAGTTATTGATTTAAAAAAAATCAGATATGGGTAAATTCAATCGCTATCTCTTTTTAGGATCTTGGATCCATAATTTAAATGGGAGGATCTCCTGCTGGCACCGTTCTTTCAGCTTTGACAGCAAACCTCCCCTGTGTCAGGCTCTGTGAGGCAGACTTTGGTTGCTCGTTTGTAAGACAGGGGTTTCTACTCCCTCTAACATGTCCAGAGGAGACCTGAGTCTCCTTTTTCTCACTGGTTTTCCAGATCTCAGGCTTTTGTCTCTGTAGGCAAGATCTTAGGAAAAAGAGGGCCAAAGTCAGAAGGATTAAATGAAGGAAGCAAGATGAGAAATCCAAAGGAGTGGGAGAAAGAGAGGCAGAGCAACTGGAACCAAGACCTAGGAAAACAGAGCAAGAAAACAGCCCCCTGCCCTCCCCTCCCCTTGGCCCCTGGTTACTCCCTGCTAGGAGGTCCTGGAGAGATCCTCTCCAAATGGAACTGCCTTCTGTAACTGCTTCTATTCTCTTGGCTACACCTGTCTTTTATGCCTTTGTTGCTGAGAGTACAACTTCTCCTCTCCCCTGGGGCCTGGGCTGTTGCACAAATTGGAGCCCAGAATTGCCCTAGACCTTCTTGTGTACTCCCTAGGTCCTCCATGAGGCTCTTTTTAATCTTTTTTCCTGTGTGTATCAAGGCTTGATGTCTTTTGCCATAGCCCCCAATGATCTTAGATGTATGTCAAGGCTTGGCTTAGGGAATAGAAGTACTCAGCCCCCAGTCCCATGGAAAGCACCAGTAGGTAGTCACTCAAGTCTTTTTAGGTTAACCATTTACTTTTTTTTTTAAATTTAATTTTAGGTTTTTAAAAAAAATTCCAGTTAGTTAACATACAGTGTTATATATTGATTTCAGGTGTACAATATAGTAATTCAACACTTCCATATATCACCCTGTGCTCATCATGACAATTGCACTCCTTAATCCCTATCATCTATTTAACCCATCCCCCCACTCCCTGCACTTCCCCCTCTGGTAGCCATCAGTTTGTTCTCTATAATTAAGCCTGTTTCTTGGTTTGTGTGTATGTCTCTCTTATTTTTTCCCTTTTGCTTGTCTCTTTTGTTTCTTAAATTCCACAGATTAGTGAAATCATATGGTGTTTGTCTTTCTCTGACTTATTTTGCTTGGCATAATACTCTCTAGCTCCATCCACGCTGTTGCAAATGGCAAGATTTCATTCTTTTTATGGCTGAATAATATGCCATTATATATATTTATATCTATACCTATCTGTATCTATCTATCTATCTACTCTATAGATCTCTCTATAGAGTAGATAGATAGATAGATAGATATATACATACCACATCTTTATCCATTCATTAATCAAAGGACATTTAGGCTGCTTCAATATCTTCATTATTGTAAGTAATGCTGCTATAAACATAAGGGCACATGTATCCCCTTGAATTAGTATTTTTGTATTCTTTGGGTAAATACCCAGTAGTGTGATTGCTGGATTGTGTGGTAGCTCTATTTTTAAATTTTGAGAAACCTCCATACTATTTTCCACAGTGGCTGCACCAGTTTGCATTCCCACCAAAAGTGCACTAGTATTCCTTTTTCTCCACATCCTCACCAACACATGTTGTTTCATCGTATTGTTGATTTTAGCCATTCTGATAGGTGAGAGGTGATATCTCATTGTAGTTTTGATTTGCATTTCGCTGGTGATTAGTGATGCTGAGCATCTTTTCATGTGTCTCTTGGCCATCTGTATGTTTTCTTCAGAAAAATGTCTGTTCATGTCTTCTGCCTATTTTTAAATTGGATTATTTGTTTTCTGAGTGTTGAGTTTTGTAAGTTCTTTATTTATTTTGGATACTAACCCTTTATCAAATATGTCATTTGGAAATCCATTTTGAATTTATTTTTGTGATTGGTATAAGAAAGTCGTCCAGTTTCATTCTTTTGCATTCGGCTGGCCAGTTTTCCCAAGACCATTTGTTGAAAAGACTGTCTTCATCCAATTCATTCATCGGATATTCTTTCCTGCTTTGTTGAAGATTAATTGACCATATAATTGTGAGTTTATTTCTGTATTTTTCATTCTGTTCTATTGATCTATATATATCTACTTCTGTGTTATTACCATTTGTCTTGATCACTACAGCTTTGCAAAATAACTTGAAGTCCAGAATTGTGATGCCTCCAGCTTTGCTTTTCTTTTCAAGGTTGCTTTGGCTATTCAGGATCTTCTGTGGTTTCATACAAATTTTAGGATTGTTTGTTCTAGTTCTGTAAAAAATCCTGTTTGTATTTTGATAGGGATTGTGTTAAGTGTGCAGACTGCTTTCGCTAGTATGGACATTTTAATAATATTTGTTCTCCCAATCTGTGAGTATGGAATATCTTTCCATTTCTTTTGTGTCCTCTTCAATTTCTTTCATCAGTGTTGTATAGTTTTTAGAGTATAGGTCTTTCACATCTTTGGTTAGGTTTTTTTCCTGGATATCTTATTATTTTGGGTGTAGTTTTAAATGGTATTGTTTTCTTAATTTCTCTTTTTCCTGCTTCATTATTGGTGTATGGAAATGTAACTGATTTCTGTACATTGGTTTTGTATCCTGAGACTTTACTGAATTTGTTGATTAGCTCTAGCAGTTTTTTTGGTGGAGTTTTTTGGGTTTTCTATGTGTGGATCATGTTATCTGCAAATAGTGTAAGTTTTACTACTTCCTTACCAGTTTGGCTGCTTTTTATTTATTTGTTGTTGTCTGATTGCTGATGTTAGGACTTTCTAGTACTATGTTGAATGAAAGTGGTAAGAGTGGACATCCTTGTTTTGTTCCTGACTTTAGAGGAAAAACTCTGTTTTTCCCCAGTAAGGATGATGTTAGCTGTGGGTTTTTTATAGATGTCCTTTATTATGTTGAGGTATGTTCCCTTTTTCTGTTGAAGGTTTTTATCATGAATAGATGTTGTACTTTGTGAAATGCTTTTTCTGAATCTAGTGAAATGTCATATGGTTCTTATTCTTTCTTTTATTGATGTGATGTATCACAGTAAATGATTTGTGAGTATTGGATCACCCTTGCAACCCAGGAATAAATCCCACTTGATTATGGTGAATGATTTTTTTAAAGTGTATTTTGAATTTGGTTTGTTAGCATTTTGTTGACAAACTTTTGCATCTATGTTCAGCAGGGATATTGGCCTGTAGTTCCTCTTTTTAAAAATTTATTTATTTTGGGAGAGAGAGAACGGGAGAGGGGCAGAGGGAGAGGGAGAGAGAGAATCCCAAGCAGGCTCCACGCTGCTGGAACAGAGCCCCATGTGAGGCTCGATCCCGTGAACTGTGAGATCATGACCTGAGCTGAAACCAAGAGTCAGATGCCCAGCCGATTGAGCCACCCAAGTGCCCCTATAGTTCTCTTTTGTAGTGGAGTCTTTATCTGGTTTTGGTATCAGGGTAATGCTGGCCTCATAGAATGAATTTGGAAGTTTTCATTTCTTTTCTATTTTTTGGAATAGTTTGAGAAAAATAAGTATTAACTCTTTTTTAAATGTTTGGTAGAATTCCCCTGTGAAGACATCTGTTTCTAGATTTTGTTTATTGGGAGTTTTTAAATTACTTACTCAATTTCTTTGCTGGTTATTGGTTTGTTCAAATTTTCTATAGATTTTTTTCTGTTTCAGTTTTGGTAGTTCATATGTTTCTAAAAATTTATCCATTTCTTCAAAGTTGTCCAATTTGTTGGCATATAGTTTTTCATAATATTCTCTTGCAATTGTTTGTATTTCTGTGGTGTTGTTTGTTCTTTTCCTTTTTCATTCATGATTTTATATATTTGAGTCCTTTCCATTTTTTCTTGGTAAGTCTGGCTAATGGTTTATCAATTGTATTGATGTTTTCTTCAAAGAATTATCTCCTGGTTTCATTGATATGCTATATTGTTTTTTAGTTTCTATATCATTTATTTCTGCTCTAACCTTTATTATTTTCTTTCTTCAGCTGGTTTTGGGTTTTGTTTATTCTTTATCTAGCTCCTTTTGGTGCAATTTAGGTTGTTTATTTGAGATTTTTCTTGCTTCTTGAGGTAAGCCTGTATTGCTGTGAACTTCCCTCTTAGAACTGTTTTTGCTGCATCTGAGGTTTTGGACCATTGCGTTTTCATTTTCATTTGTTTTCATGTACTGTTTAATTTCTTCTTTGATTTCCTGCTTGACCCATTCATTGTTTAGTAGCATGTTATTTAGCCTCCATGTATTTATGGTCCTTCTGGTTTTTTTCTTGTTGATTTGTAGTTTCATAGCATTGTGCTCAGAAAATATTCATGGATTTTGATCTTCTTGTATTTGTTGAGGCTTGTTTTGTGGGCTAATATGTGATCCATTCTGGAGAATGTTCTGTATGTACTTGAGAATAATTTATATTCTGTTGTTTTAGGATGGGATGTTCTGAATATATCTGTCAAAACTATTTGTTCCAGTGTGTCATTCAAAGCCATTGTTTCCTTGTTGATTTTCTGTTTAGATGCTCTGTCTGTTGATGTAAGTAGGGCATTAAAGTCCCCTACTATTATTATATTATTATTGATTAGTTCCTTTATATTTGTTATTAACTATTTTATGTGTTTCGGTGCTTTTATGTTGGGTGCATAAATATTTACAGTGGTTATATCTTGTTGGATTGTCCTCTTTTGTTATATAGTGCCCTTCTTTGTTTCTTGTTATAGTCTTTGTTTTAAAGTCTATTTTGTCCGGTATAAATATTGCTATTCCAGCTTTCTTTTGACACCAATTTGCATGATATATTCTGCCCACCCTTCTCACAGTTGGAGGAATTTTCAAGGATACAAATTCATGAATATAGTATTTCTCTCCATTAAGTTAGATCTTTAATTTCTCTTAGTAGTGATTTAGGGACTCAGAAATATTTTATCAAGTTTATCCCTGAGTATTTGATATATTTTGATGCAATTGTACATAATAACTGTAAATTTAGTTTTCCAATTTTTTCATAGCTAGTTTGTAGAAATGCAGAAAATCAATTTTGCATTGACTTTGTATCATGTTATCTTGCTAAATTCAATTATTAGTACAGATCTTAGGCTTTCCTACATACATCCATGTTGTTTGCAAGTGATTACATTTTACTTCTTATTTTCAAATCCCTAAGATTTTATTTTTTGTCTTATTTCAGTGGTTAACACCTGTAGTGCAATCATGAATATCCATTGATAATCCTGATTTTAGGGAGAAAGTCCTCAACTTTTTACTATTGTGTATGATATTGAAGGTATACATTAATGCCTTTTTTTCCCATGTTTGGGAAATTCCTTATTATTTCCCATATGCTGAGCATTTTTTCTATTATTATTATGAATAAATGTTGTTTTCATATGATTTTATTTTTGTCTCTATTAGGATGATGATATGATATGTATACTTTTCACTATTTTGTTAATATGACAATTTACTTTTGAATGATAAACTACTGTGCATTCTTGGGGAAGCCCCACCTACTCATGATATAATAATCTTTTTATATATTGTTGGATAGTATTTGCTAATCATTTGTTAAAGATTTTTATATCTCTGCTCATGAGGGACTTTGGTTTGGATTTTCCTATCTTGTACTGTCTATATGATTTCGTCATCAGATTAATACTGGCCTTGTAAGATGGATTGGAAAGTGTTCCTTTTTCCTCTGTTTTCTAAAAGTTTGCATTATTATTTCTATTGTAAGGATTGTCATTGTTTCTTTCTTAAATATTTGATAGAATTTTCCAGTAAAGACTTGATCTAATGCTTACTTCACTCTATTATCACATCATCTTCCTATGCCTAGAACACTATGAAAGAAATCTATCAAAGCACTAATCTATCCGTGTCACTGCTGTGCTTAAACAAGTTCCTTGACCTCTTATTAACATGTTGTGCCATCTAGAAGAGCACTTAAGACCTGCCATAGTCTGGGCCAAACTTCCTCTCAAATCTCATCCCTCTGCACTGCTTCATTAATATTGATCTCTTCTTAGCTTTCCATCAAAAATTCCATACTTTATGAGTTTGGAGTTCCTTTTAGTGCTAGTGAGTCATTCTGGAACATTCTGTTCCGTTATTCAACTTTCCTCTCTCATGTTGCCTCATTTGTGAAGCCTTCTGTGATCCCCACAGGCATAATCAGATGTCTCTCTCCATGGTTTTCCCATCTCTCTGTGATGTGGCTACAGATCCTTGCATATACCTCTGCTTTGCCTTTGGTCATGTTTTGCCTTAGTTTGATGTGTATCTTCCACCTGACCCTGTTTAAAAGGGGTTTAAAGTTTAAGAGGAACCCAGGAAATATATTTTTTGACCCAAATTATTGATTCCAATCCCTTGACTATTTTTGGATCTTTGGACAATTCCAGTCTCTTAATGTTTTTTGCAAGGTGAGGGTTCAGAGTTTCAGTCAGGCAGTCCATATTCACACTAATCTAGATTTCTAGTTCTGAGACTTTTGTTTATTTCCTGGACTGAAGTTCCTGTGTTTGTTACCAGTGCCTCTTAGACTGAACTTTGTATTGCTCTTGCTACTTGTCCTGCCTACTCCCTCCTCCTCCACTAGGGTTCTGTGCTGATATTTTCTGCTTCATAATACATCTCTCTACAGTTTCAGAGACATCATAGCGTCATCTCCTGTAAGCTCACTGTTACCCAGCTTGACTTCTCTGTTAGAAAACTGAATGCTTCATGTTAGGGTTCATAATCCTGGCTGTACCTGAAATGACACCTGCTATGTCTTCTTTTCCCGTCCGGAACTGGATAGTACCCTTAGAGCATGGCTGTCAGAAATGGATGACCTGATTTTGCATACCCTGTCAACCTTGTGCTGTTCCTTTCCAGTATACCCTGTGTATACCTCTGTCTTTCTGATAAGGTTTATCATTCTGAAGACACAAAGGTCTTGCTGAGTTCTGAACCATAAATTTGAATGTGTTTGTTCTTGTTTTTTTCCTTTGGCTTCATAAAACAAATAATTTTCTCTCATAGGGAGTTTCTTCCTGGACTTGAAGAACCCATTAAAAATCATGCATGCCACCACAAGTGTTCTCTTGTGTAAGCTGTACACACTCAATTTTTCAAAACTCTCTCAATCCAAGGCAATGTCCAGATCCTTCATACTATTGAACATCCTCCACAGATTAATCTGGCACCATTTTCAGGAGTGATTTTGGTGGCTGAGATGAGAGTCAAATGTAGAGAGATTGGTTAAGAATGGAGAGAATTGTAGGTAGTTTCACTTAAGGTGACATAATGTATGGATGGAAATACCTACAAGACTTGGTCTACTTTTGTACCTACTGTTTTGAGTTCAGGCACTTGACATTTTCTTCACTCTTATTCCCAGGCCAGGTTCTCTTTTCTCTTAAAAGCTTATACCTTTAATCCATTCTTTCTCTCATGGTTCCACCTATGTCGTGGAGGGGTCGTCTAGGTAATGTTGTCTGTTGGTCCTGGTGTTGCCCACCGCCCCCCACACACCTCCAATCTCCCTGCCTTCTTCCTCATTCTCCCTAGATCAGATCTTGCTTGTTCATCAAACCAGGTGGTCCCCTTCCCTATGGGAGGAAGCCACACCTTGCTTCTGGCTGCAGGGCCTTGGCCCTCTCTTGACATGACACCCTGGAGTATGCGGTTCAAAATATTCCCTGCTGGGCCTGTTCCCTGGGGTCCCAATAAGAGGAAGAGACCTTGTTAAATCTTTGTTTGAAGAAGAGGCAGAAGTGCTAATTGGTGTCTTGTTGGTGGGAACTTCATTTTGGATCCCTACAGGCAATGCCTGAAAAGGTGCCCATTAAATACCCTGTTCTTGGGATTTGACTGGTAACTTAACTTTTTCTCATCCTTTTGTAGGTTAAACAGTGCAGATCTTTGGTGAGTAATGGCCAAGGGTAGGCCCAAGGAAAAGAGATACATACAGACTTCATCCACAAATTAGCTTTCCCCCAACATTTCCAGATCTGCATAATCTGATAGGCTGTCTGGGGTGGAAATGCATGGTCTTGGTATCACTGAAGAAAATTGGAAATATCATCAATATTGATGATGTGTACATCATCAGAAGTCTATCTGGACCTTTTGTATTATATGGATATAAGCAAGAGAGGGATCAGGTATATTAGGATTACTTCCTTCCAAGTAGGCAAACATCTTTCCAATCCTGGCTCAATAATAAGCTATTTATAAATATGTTCCTCTTTGAGTGAGTCATAAGGAAACATTATGGAGGCACCTCAGTATGTGTCCTGGATTCTTCTGGTTCCAGGACCCCTTACCTCCCTTAACCCTCTTTCCTGATGGAAGTAAAGGAGCTGAGCTTACCGGGTCAGACTTTTCCTTGAGGCACGAGGTTATAATGAGGGACATTTGCTGGGTCCTCAGGAGACAGTTGGGAGATCAGAGGTAATTATTTCTTAAACTGTTCTGAAGATACTGTTAGGTTCCACAAGGTGGGCTGAGGCTTAAGGATGGGCAATTTTGAGAATTATTTGAAGCAGATGCTCAGGAGGTCAGAACCACATTTCTTGACACCAGCCAACCCCTTACTCCCCCACTACCAACACACACAGCATCATTCCCTGAGGGTGCTGAGGGGAATAGCTTGTGGTTAGGAGGGAAGAAAGGAGCCGTGTTGGGGAGGATATGGTATTTTTGACTATGTGTCTCTGGATTACTACTACACAACATCCACCCATGGGATGAACATACCATTCTTTGTCAAATCAAATGCATTGTCTCTGAATCACTGAAGTTTCTGTTGCTCTTAACCAGATTCCTCCAAATGAATTGTTTATTTCTTATAATTCAGTGAAAATAATGTTACTGTTTTCAGATTTTGACAAAAGATTTTCACATATAATATCTCATTGAATTTTCATAATGATCCTGTGAGGTAGGTTTTAATTTATTCATTTCACATGTAAGGAAACTAAGGCTTGAAAATGGTTGGCTTTGCTTACGGTCACAAAGCTGACATATGGCAGAAATAGTACCTCAAATCAGGACCTTGACTTCTGGTCCAGAGTTTATTACATGGCACTAAAACTATAGGTGTCCTGTAATCTCCCATCTTCCCAGCCCTCACGCCTTCTCTTGAGGTTACATAGTTTTCTCAGTGGCTGTGGTAAAGGTATGGGCAATAATCATGTGGTTTCTCTTGGAGAAAAAAGCAAATGTTCTTGGCCATTTTAATCTGTGCTGTTTCTTCTTTCTTGGATTATGCTTCGTGCTGACTTTTGCTCCTTTCCCTCATGCTTATAGACCACTTCCTGCTGTCACTGAAACTGTGAGATCAATCCAGCTGCATCTTTTCTGCCTGGAATGTGAATCACTTATCTTATGCTCCAAAGCCCTCTTTGACCCCAGACCCAGGCCTCTGTGTGTCCTTGTGTTTTTACTTTCACATGAGAGAATCGTGGCACTGGAGGTAATAAGGGGTGTTAGAGAGACACGTACTCCCTAAATAATTCCTTATCTGCCCTGATATTTCATTGCTCTACTGCTCACCCGTGGCCACCCAGCCCTGGATGTTCTTCCTTGGCCCTGGAGAAGTCACTGCTAACACAGAGACAGGGTGATGACCTTCTAGCTCAGGGATCAGGGATTGGTGGATGTAAGGCCTTGTCTGATTTTGTCACTAAATAGATCTGTGACCCTTGGCCATTTGCTTCTTTCTAGACTGCAGTTTTCTAACCTAAAAAACAATAGTATTTGGCACAGGATATATTGCAGATCTGAATAATTCTGTACACTTTTTATAGTTATGTGATAAATAGAACTGGAGGGAATGCCCATTTTTTCTTCCGTTCTCAATAATTTGGCACAATTTAGAATTCTTTGGCTTTCACATGACAGCTATTACCAAGAGCTTCTGTTTTTTTCCAGGTCACTACAGCTCTGAACTTTGTGTCTACCTCTGTACACCACCACCTTAAAGGAGAGGGAGCTACAGGATGAGATACTGAGGAGAAAAACAAAACATTCATTTGTGAAATGGTTGGGGAATAATCCAAGGAAGAACCTAATCAATGTTGGAGTCATCAGGGACCATTTATTCTGTAACCTGGGAGTCAAGTGAAGTTTGGAGGAGTGAGGTATCTCCAAATTAAGAAAGTTTCCAGGTGTTAGGATTTTTGGCAGTTTCAGATGAAGGTTAGTGGTATAAGACTTAAGGAATGTGTAAGGTCAGCCCTGATTAAATCCAGTGCCAATATTCAGAACTTGGGAATGTGAGCTTGATGGGAAGGGTTTTTATTTAACATTAATTCCTGGGCATCTGCTTAAACCTGGTTATGTCATTTGCTCCAGGTCATAGATATACTAGGATATCAAATTCTGGAAACTGGTTTCTGAACTTCTTGTCCAACACATTTCCCACTGGACCAAACTAATTTGCCTCCTCTGTGTTTGAGGTTCTTGCAGAAATATTAGTTACGCTGAAAATCATTTTTGACTGTTTACTGAGACCAATGGGGGAAGAGTGATGGTGCTGGTGCTGTTAGCGAGACCATAGATCTTGAGCTCCCAATCTCCACATCACTGACTTTAACCTGCTTCCTTTCTTTCTAGTAGCCCTTCACGCTTCTAAGTGAGATGATCACCATAATTCTTTCCAATAATTCTCATCACTTCCCACATACTTTCTTCTTGGCTGGCATCCCAGGACTGACTGTTGCCCACATTTGGATCTCACTTCCCTTTAGCTTTATGTTCTTCCTGGCAGTGACTGGGAATGGTGTCCTGCTTTTTCTCATCCGGACAGAGCACAGCCTTCACCAGCCCATGTTTTTCTTTCTTGCCATGCTCTCCTTTGTTGACCTGGTTCTCTCCCTCTCTACTCTGCCCAAGATGCTGGCCATCTTCTGGTTTGGTGCTACAGCTATCAGCTCCCACTCCTGTCTTTCCCAGATGTTCTTCATCCATGCATTCTCTGCTATGGAGTCAGGAGTGCTGGTGGCCATGGCCGTGGACCACTTCGTGGCCATCTGTAACCCACTACATTATGCGTCCATTCTTACCCTGGTTGTTGTTGCCAAGATTGGAGGCCTGATAGTGCTGCGAGGTGTGGGATTGACCATCTCCTTTCCAGGCTTGGCCCGTCGGCTGTCCTACTGTGGCTCTCACATGATTGCCTATACCTACTGTGAGCATATGGCAGTAGTGAAGCTGGCCTGTGGGGCCACCACTGTGGATAACCTCTATGCCTTTGCTGTGGCAATCTTTCTTGGTGTGGGGGATGTGGCCTTTATCGCCTACTCTTATGGGCAGATTGTGAGGACCGTGATTCATTTTCCTTCACCTGAGGCACGTGCTAAAGCTGGCAGCACATGTACGGTTCATGTCTGTGTCATCCTCTTCTTCTATGGACCAGGCTTTCTTTCGGTAGTCATGCAGCGCTTTGGCCCACCCATAGCCTCTGCTGCTAAGGTCATGCTTGCCAATCTCTACTTGCTCTTTCCCCCTGCACTGGACCCCATTGTCTATGGGGTCAAGACCAAGCAGATCCGGGAGCAGCTGCTTAAAATGCTGAGGCCCAAGCAGATTGACCCCACCTGAGTGCAGTTCTCATGAACTGGACATCAGAGGCAACGGTGGTCTTTCCCTTTGGAGTGGGAGCCCCACAGCCTAGTTCATTTACTTGGTGGGGACATTCAAGAGAAAAATGAAGTTTTCTTGAGTGTTTGAAAGTTGGGAAATCTCTTCTGAGGTCTATATAGGTTTAGATATTGGGATGGAAGACAGGGGTATCTCAAGAAAGTAATTTTTTGGATATGTTTTTATTCTAAGAGTTTGTGATTTACTTGTGTTGAGAAGACAAATGAATCAAGGAATTAAGAAATAATTAAGGTATCTATGGACCTGGAGCAAGTAACTTAGGAGATTAGGGAGAGATGAACTGGATGCCTATTTGTACATATGAGAACATGGGCCACTTCCCACCATGACACTGACACAGGCAGTCTGTGGGAGTGGATAGGCCTTGGGTAAAATTTTGGCATCACGGAAATAAAGGTGACAAACTATGGAGATTCTTTAGAGTTTCAGGTTCATGAGAGAAACTTTTTAAAAAATATTCATGTTCCATCTGATTCTGGAAGTGCTTTAGTTCACGTGCTTTGATTCTGTTTTTGAGATGGATGACCCTCTATGACTCCTGTAGTATCATGTATTTTTAAGCTCTGAGAATAATGATAATTGTTCTTTTATTTTTTCATTTTTAGTCTTAGGTGCAGAGCCTTGAGTTAAAGTTTATTTCACACAATAATTATTGTTCTAATTCTTTATTTTCTGTCTTGATTCCTAATTCTTTGGGACATTCTCTTCCAGTTCCTACTATTGGCACTCACTTTAATGTGTTTGTTGTATGTTCCTAAGTATATATGTATCCTTGCAACATATGTAGTGTTGGTGGTATGTTATGTAATATACATAAGTCTCCTTCTTTAGTTCCCCAAGTGTCCATGCTTCCTCCAGCCATGGGTAGTCTGGGCTCTTGCTATTGGGAGTGCACCTCCCTGTCTTTATCCTTGTTATTCCTACTCATCTTGAGCTTCAGTCTAAACCTCACCTCTTTGATGAAGGTTTTATAAGATAGATCAGGTCACTTTATGAACTCAGAACTCCATGTATCTTTCTTTAATTATCCATCATAATTAAATATATGTATATTTAATTAAATATATACATATTAATTATGTATTAATTAAATATATCTTAATTAAATATATATTAAATAAATATATAATAATTGGTTTAATGATCTTTGTCCCCCATCTCTACTAAATGGTGAATTGCATTGTATCCTTAACATAGTACTCATATGATAGGCACTCAATAAATGTTTTCTCAATAAATGCATTTTATTATTTTAATGGATTATATCATTACTAGCATGTTTCTTCATTAGTCGTATTGACATATGTGTATTTTGGATTAAATGAGTACATTAATCTCAAAGTGTGGCACGGTAGGCACTCAGTAACTTTTTACTGAAGAAATGAAATAAGTTGTCACAAAACTAGCATTGAAATCATAATTGCTTTTTTTTGCAGTCATAATCACTCTTAACACTAATGTCTTTATTGCTATCACTGTGATGAACACTACCTTAAGTTTCAAATGTTATTTCATTTTTTAAAAATTTCAACTTGTGATATTTTGGACACTGTGCAGGTGCACTGGAGAATGTGATTATTTTTAATAAGGCAACCTCACTGCTGTGTATAAACACAGAACAAGCAGAAAAATAGAATTTGTTTTCCTCCTTATCTTTATTTCTTCATTATTCTCTTCTTTTCTTCATTATTGTCTTCCTCATGCTGAATATTTACCAGACTCTTGGTGTGATGATGAAATAAACTTGAAAATATAGGAAGTATGATAAAATGTGACAGTGCTGCGGTAGATGTTGGTTCCAAGTCACAGATTAGTTCTCAATGGGAAGTGAGGGGCAAGAAAGGGACTTTAGTTCTCAATGGGAAGTGACGGGCAAGAAAGGGACATAGGTTGGGTCAGGTTAGAGATGCTATGAGTGACCAGGGTTTAGAAGAGTATGGGCCTGAGTTGTCGAGTGGGTGGATGGAGGGTTAGGGCTAAACTTATGGTCTCTAAAGGGAATCTGCTTCAGTCTTTCCTAAGTGGCTTCTGCTCTATGCCATACTCAATGGTCCCATGTTTCCTCAGTCAAATATTAATCTTCAATATTATTACTAAGAAGATAGCACAGAAGCATTGTTCACAGTAGCTTAAAGGTGAAAACAACCTATGTGTATTGGCTAATGAATGGATTAACAAAAATGTAGTATACACACATCGGCGTTCAGTGTTAAAAGGAATGAATTTCTAACACATGCTTACAACATGGATTAACCTTAAACGTTATGCTAAGTGAAATAAGCCAAACACAAAATAACAAATATTGTATGATTCCTCTTATATTAAGTACCTAGAATAGGCAAATTCATAGAGATATAAGTAGCATAGAGGTTGCCAAAGGCTTAGAGGAGAGAGGGATGGAGATTGTTTAACAGGTACAGAGCTTCTGTTTGGGATGATGGAAAAATTCTGGAAATAGATATTGGTGATGGCTATACAGTATTGTGAATGTACCTAATGGCACTGAATTTGTAACTAAAAATGGTTAAAATGATAAATGTTATGTTAAATATATTTTACCACAATAAAAAATGACTTTGCTTCATGGGCAGGAGTGGAAGAAAGGGCTGCTGGAGATGCACAGTAGCTATAGGATTGCAGAGGAAGAGGATGAATGACATTTATTACCAATGGGTGTAGAGTTTCTATGTGCTTTGACTAAACTCATTTTAAACAATATTCATATGAATATGTTGTATTAGTATAAAATCTTCATGATATGAGCAGGTACTGTTGTTCAGCTCTTACTGCATGGTACCTTGAACCATTGAGAAAAAAATCTTTGCACATAAAGTCTCTCATTTAATTTTTACAAAATGTATATGAAGCTGGTTCTCTCATTATATCCATTTTTTTTCTGACAAAAATTTTATACTTCTACTAAGTGAGGACATTACATTTTCTCACACTTGTCATACTCTGGTTTGGTAGTATGTTCACTGTTCTTGTTCCCCAAAGCAATTTTTAGGATTTTCCCCCTGGAAAAACAGACTAGCAAACAAGCATGGACTGGTGCTTTTGCTGTTCATGTCATTCATACAGATCATTCTCTACCACTCTTTGGTACTGGTGTCTCTCCTTGTTGCTCTTCTTCATTAAATGATGACTAAGTTAATGTCTTCCCTATTTTTGGCCTCCCATTACCCTGGTGTGAGACTTCAGGAATCGTGCGAATGACCCATTGAACACTCTGTTTTCATATTCTTGATTTCTTTCTTCCAAATATCCCTACCTCATTTGCCCATTTTCACAACATATCCTTGAACCTCTCTGGAGATCACTGAGTCTCTAACACATCTCCTAGCATCTGTGCTTTACCTCTTCCTATACGTATTCCTAAGCATGATACTGAGATTCTGATCGTGTCTCAATAAATAATGACACATTTGTGTCATCCTGATCTTCTATGTTCCTGGAATGTTCTCTTTCCTCACTCACCGCTTTGGCCACCATGTACCCCATCATGTCCATGTTCTTCTGGCCACACTCTACCTCCTCGTGCCACCTGCACTCAATCCTCTTGTCTATGGGGTGAAGACTCAGCAGATCCGCCAGCGAGTACTCAGGGTATTCTCCCTAAAAGGATGGATCTGACCACATCCCAGTTATTATTTTCTGAGGCTCCTGTCAAAGGTACTGCCTGGAGTCCATGGCTGGTCTAAGCTATGTGGGTAGAGACCATTGCACAGTGAGGGGTCCTTCCAGTCCTGCTATCTCACGGCAGAGAACACCCCTGGGCACTTGGCTCCATCAGTGTTTGGACTCCCTGAATAGCTGGATTTTTTATTATTTTCTTTTCTTTTGCTTCTGATTCTAACATTTCTCTATTCCTCTATCAAGGGGACTTGAGGAGTGGAGAAAAGATATATCTTTGGACATGCCATTTTTTTCTGCCTTCACCCAATGATTGTGGAACATCATTCAGTAAGGGAATGGGAAGTCCCAGCCTCTTCTTTGTTTTAGTTTTAGAGTGTCTTCACACCCTCAATGTTATTGCTATGAGCTCTAGGTCACTCAGCTTCCATGTAGCAACAGAGTCTCTCTCTAACCATTTGATACTACCAATATGTCAGAAAACACCTTTTTATTACAGTATGACTCTTACTCACATATTTAAATTAACCTAAGTGTGGAGACATGGTAATGGGTTCTTAGAAAAATGAGATACAAACGCTATTTTCAAGGAAGAAATGTATATTGTAGAGTGCATTTCTTTTTGAAAAGGTCAGTATTTTTAATTTATTCATATTTTTTATTAGGGTAAAGAAGGAATAAGACCAGTATTGAATGTATGTATGTTTTGTAAGTCTTAATTTAACAAAGCTAAACACCCATATATTAATATTATTTAATAACTACAAAATGTGCTAGAGTCTGACACTGGTAAACATAGCTTTATTCATACATGTAGATGTAGTTTTGGCACTTGAAAGAATTTCTATTTCTGAAATGTGGATATGGAATGATGTCAGTTAGACCCCCGTCCCCACTTTTTTGGTAACAGGAACTGGGTAAAACTTATAAGAAGATTGTTACAATTGGTGTATTGCATCCTGTTTGTTGGATGTTGCCCTAAAATCTGGCTTAACTCTTTTGTGTTCCTAAAAGGGAGCACATTTTGTTCTGTTCTGGAGGAAGCAAGTCACTGCTGCTTTGAGGTAGGATGCTCTGGTGTTGAGAGGGCTCTATCAATGGACTCCATAGTGGTCAAAAGGGGGGAATGGATGAGTTAGTGTTCCAGTTTCTCCTTTCTTGGTAAATTTCACTCCTAATAGTTTTCGGGTACAGAGACTTGAGTATGAAGTCTTCAGTTTGGTGCACGCACATGGGTGAATTAGGGAGGAATTGTATGAGTTCTTATTGTAGGAACAATTACACGTTCTCATCACGTTGGTTGTAGGCGCAGGACTTGAACTCTGGTGAGTTGTCCTGAGGAAGCCCAGGCTGTGGTGTATGTTGTATCCCATTCACTAGAAAACAACTATGTTGGCTCTAGCGGTACTTTGTTTAGGTACTTTGTTTACTTTGTTTTATTCAAAGTAGCTGTTTGTTCTCTCATCCCATTTACACTATTTGTGGATTTTTGGGATGTGGGTATGATGGTGGGATCTGAAGAGCTTCTTGGATCACAAGATGGAAAAATGTACTGAAGATGGCAGAACAACACTGTAGAAGAGCCTGTGTTCCCGACGCTGTCTGGGCCACCAACCCTGACTTAAACCTGAGATAGAAACTTGTATCTGGGTTAAACCCCACTATATTTTGGAGAATCTTTTTGGTGCTGACTAACCTATAGGCTAAAAAGTAGATTTTTTTAAAAAATCTCAGATCATCTAAATGGGGTATGTATGATGCTTGAAGGATGTCTTTTAGAATTTCCTTTTGAAAGATTTTAAACCTTTTTTTGGCCTAAATATCTGCTTGTTTGCTGTCATTGAAGTTTACTATCAGAAAATATTCATATCATATCTTATTGTTTTATTTTCTACTGTGGTTATAGTATATCCCCTATTTTATCCCTAGCAGTGTTTATTTGTGCCTTCACTGATTTCCTTGCTCACCTGTGCCAAACATTTATCAATATTATGAAAATATTTAAATGTTTAGACTCATAGCCATTCAACTTAATGTTAGCACTGGCTTTTTGGATTTAGCTTTCTTGTCACATATTGTGCAGAAAAGACTGTACTGACATAGCTGCCCTGGCAATACAAGAACAATTCCCTCATCAGTTCACTAAAGGTTTGCTTTCAATTTCTAAAATTTCAATTTATCAGTTCGATTGATTCCAAGCTTGTGTTATTTCTTGAATCTCTTAATAAGTACAATTCTCAGGTCTGTATCAAGCTGTAACCCATTCCTTTTCCTAACTCATAAGTCTACTCTCCACACATACATACCTACACTGGTTTGCAGATTTCTTCATTCTGGTGTTTATAAAGTTAATACAATCTGACTTATAAGTTCCAGAAATATTTGAAAGTGTATGATCCAACCCTAGAACAGTTCCTCAAATTCTAGTAATTTTATTGAATTACTCTTACTTTTGTGTCTTTTTAGTCATTAGATTTCAAACTACATCACAGAGCTATAGTAATCAAAACAATATGGTATTGGCATAAAAACTGACACATAGATCAGTGGAACAGATCAGAGTTCCTAGAAATAAACTCATGCATATATGTATAATTTAATTATAATAAAGTAGTCACAAATATGCAATGGTAGAAGGATAATGTCTTCAATATATAATATTGGGAGCACTGGATATTCCCATGTGGGAGAATGAAACTGGATCCCTATCTTACACCATACACAATAGTCAACTCAAAATGGATTAAAGACCATTTAGGTCTGAATGTAAAACCTGAAACCATAAAACTCCCAGAAGGAGACATAGGGGGTAAACTTTTTGACATCAGTCTTCATAAAGAATTTTTGGATTTGACACCTTAAGAAAAAGCATCCAAGGCCAAAATAAACAAGTAGTAGAACATTAGACTAACTAAAAATCTTCTGTATAGCAAGAAAGCCATCAACAAAATTAAAGGACAATCTATAGAATTATAGAAAATATTTGCAAATCATATATCTGATGATGGGTTAATATCCAAATTATATGAAGATCTTATATGACTTAATAGCAAAAAACCAAACAGTCCAATTGTAAGTGGGCAGAGGTGCTGAATAGACATTTTTCCAAAAAAGTTATACAAATGTCCAACACGTACATGAAAAAGAGCTCAGCATCGCTGATCATCAGGGAAATGCAAATCAAAACCACGATGAGCTATCACCTCGTATCTATTAAAATGGCTATCATCAAGAAGACAAGAGATAACAAGTGTTGGCAAGGATGTGGAGAAAAGAAACTCTTGTGGACTGTTAGTGGGAATGTAAATTGGTGCAGCTACTGTGGAAAGCAACATAGAGGCTCTTCAAAACAATAAAAGTAGAACTGCCATATAATTCAGCAATCCCACTTCTAGGTATATTCAAAGGAAGTGAAATCACTATCTCAAAGAGATATCTGCATCCTTAGGTTACATGTGCAGCATATTTTATAATAGCCAAGAAATGGAAATAGCCTAATTGTTCCTCAACAGATGAATAAATAACAAAAATGTGAGATATATAGTGTTATATATGTGTATGTGTGTGTGTGTGTGTGTGTGTGCGTGTGTGAGACATGGTATATTACTGTAGTACATATATTGTGGTATACACATATATGTATATATATTGTGAATGTATGTATATATTGTGAATGAATAACAAAAATGTGATATATATACATAGTT
Source organism: Panthera leo (assembly GCF_018350215.1). Lineage (NCBI taxonomy): Eukaryota > Metazoa > Chordata > Mammalia > Carnivora > Felidae > Panthera > Panthera leo. The sequence continues at coordinate 62,570,389 of NC_056688.1, read as the reverse complement.
GTATATATACCCACACAATAGAGTAATATTCAGCCATAAAAAAGGAAATCAGTCATTTCCAACAACATGGATGGAACTTGAGGGCATTATGCAAAGTGAAATATGTCAGTGAAAGACAAATACTGTATGTAAAATCTGAAAAAAAACAAAACTCAGAAACGAGAACAAATTGGTGATTTCCACAGGTAGGATTTGGGAGTGGGTATAAAAAAGTATGATAACTTTGAGGGGAGGGGGGAGTAAATCATGTTGTCAGTCCAATATCTTCAATCAGAACTATTATAATTTCAGTGTAATTTTGTAACATTACTTGTGTTGTATATATCCCATGTTAGACTAGACTCCAATTTACTTTTCAACTCCAAGTGTCTGACCTACTCCTCAGCATAACAAACTTCCTCAATAATTACTTGTGATACTAGATTCAACCAGTGCACAAACTTCACACAGTGAATTTTTTTTCCTTTTATTAATTTTTTATGTGATTTTCTGTTTAGGACTAGTGGGACAGATTTTCCATCCAAGAATTAGCTGCTCCTCACCTGAGAGAAACAGAGTGCCTCCCTGAGAGGAGAAAGCTCAGGAGTGCTGTTGAAGATGGAAAATGCAGATTTCTCACTCTTTATCCCCTCTGCATTCCTAGCAGTGGAGAATGCCCACAAGGAATTAAAGAGGAATTAAAGTGAGAATAGTTAAGACCTAATAAATGTCATATGCTTGGCTCTCTGGTAAGTCATGATTAGAAAATGAAGGTGAGATCTGAGGACAAAAAGGAGGCCATCAATTTCATTCCCTAAATTTTAGGTCCTAACACTCCAACCACTCCCTCCCTTTGCTCAGATATGGTGAGATTTTATTTGAAAATTTGGTTCCAATGCAAATACCCAGTAATTTACAAGGAGGATTGTATACTCTCCATAAATTGGGTGAAGCCATAGCGGAATGTAAAATGCAAAAAGAATGGTTGCTTTCAGAATTCTGTCCATGAAAGACATCATAAGCTCTATCCAGGTGAATTTATGATACTTGGATACAAAACAAAAGAGAGTCCACTGCTGTACTTACAGATCCTCCAGGTTGGCAGTAAAACAGACAGAACATATTTCCTATGTTTGAGATGCATGAACTCCACCCACTGCTCCCAACCATTCCTGTCCAATTGTATTGGTGATCCTTCTTCTCATATGGAAAAGAAAACAAGGGAGAGGAGAGGGGGAAAGATAGAGCAGGAACTTTCACTCCTATTATTTCCGTCTTGTGATGTGAGGAAGAAAAGCCTTGCTCTGGAAGTGGAGAGGAGGAAATAAAGTTCTTCCCCAATAGGCAGTAGATGACTCTTCATGTTCTTTGGGTGAGGTTGAAAATGTTACATGGGGGATGGGAAATGTGAGGAGGTAGAGGACACTTTCTTGGCACTGGGTCATAAATTATGTCTGAATAAATTTTGAAAGAATAAAAAACTTACACAGTATATTCTCTTACCAACATGTAATTATATTAGAAAACAATAATAATAAGATGTCATGAAAAACCCCAAAAACATAGACATTTTTTTATATTTACATTCATGATTTATATTAAATATAATTTATTGTCAAATTGGTTTCCATACAACATCCAGTGCTCATCCCAACAGGTTCCCTCATCAATGCCCATCACCCACTTTCCCCTTTCCCCCAGCCCCCCATCAACCCTCAGCTTGTTCTCAGTATTTGAGTATCTTATGGTTTGCCTCCTTCCCTCTCTGTAAATTTTTTCCCCCTTCCCCTCCTCCATGGACTTCTGTTAAGTTTCTCAGGATCCACATGTGAGTGAAAACATATATCTTTCTCTGCCTGACTTATTTCTCTTATCATAATACTCTCCAGTTCCATCCACGTTGCTACAAATGGCCAGATTTCATTCTTTCTCATTGCCAAGTAGTATTCCATTGTATGTATAAACCATATCTTTATCCATTTGTAAGTTGATGGGCATTTAGGCTCTTTCCATAATTTGGCTATTGTTGAAAGTGCTGCTATAAACACTGGTGTACAAGTGCCCCTATGCATCAGCACTCCTGTATCCCTTGGATAAATTCCTAGCACAAACGCTTAGAAATTAAATAACATATATCTAAATAATTCATGGCTCAAATAAGAAATTATAGAGAATGTTAGAAAATATTTCAAACTAACTGATAATGACATATAATAAAATTGTGGGAATGCAGGTAAAGAGAATATGGAGGAAAAATTATGTTTTTAAATGCTTATATTAGAAAATAAAGACTTAGTATCAATTATCTAAGGTGACAAGAATTTAGAAAAAGGAAAATAAATTGAGCCTAAGGTAAAAAAAAGAGTAAGGAATTAGTTAAGATTAAGATAGGATCAGGGTGCCCGGATGGCTCAGTTGGTTGAGCATCTGACTCTTTATCTTGGGTTGGGTCATGATCTTGTGGTTCTTGGGATCCAGCGCCCCAGTGGTCTCTGCACTGACAGTGTGGAGCCTGCTTGGGATTCTTTATCTCCCCCTCTCTCTCTGTCCTTCCTTCATTCGCATGCGCGTGTGTGTACACACACTCTCAAAATAAATAAACTTAAAAAATTAAAAAATATAAAAAATAAAAGTTGGATCAATAAAATTGAAAACAGAAATAAAGAAAATCAAGGAATTTTAAAGTCAATTTTTTGCAAAGATCAATCAAATCGATAAAGCCCTAATAACACTTATCAAAGAAAAACAGAAAGGGAGATGATATCAAGATGGCAACAGAAGTTGCTCGACTTTAATCCCGTTCACAAGAAGACCAACTAGCAGCTATCATAGATAAGACACCATTAATCCCATAACCCAAGGCATCCTCCTGGACCACAGAGACCCAGAAAGACTGCATTAGAAGAGTAAGAGTAGAGGTTTCACTTTGCCTGCTTTGCCTCTCTCCCAGGGCAGCACAGCACTGCTCTGAGAAAGCCTATCCAGTTCCTCTAGTGGGAAAGGAGAGCCCAGTGTGGACATCCAGCTCCATCAACTTTGCAGGATGCTTTCTGGGAGGTCCACTCAGGTCTTGTCTCATAAGGATCATGAGTTAATCTGCATGGCTTGATCACTGGGCATCAGACAGGGATGGAAAAGGGGGCAGAGTTTTCTGGCAACCAGTGCTCAGATGCTGGAGGACAGCCTTCCTGCTGTAATGGAACCTGAGTAGATATCTCAGGCAGTGGTCAGTCCACCTGCAAAGCTGAGCTCATGGCTCAGCTCCATCTCGCAGTGAGCTCAGTTGGCAGTTCTTCCTGATTTAGGACCCCAACCAATAGGCTTACCAGTCTTGGAGTCTATTCTATGACCCCATCCAGACAGGGAAGCAAATCCATAGCCCCACTCACTGTTGAGTATAGGTTCCAGTGCATGACCAGGAAGTTTTGTCCTGGTTAAATGATAAAAAAAAAAAAAAAAAAAGATTTTAAAAAGAATGATAAAATGATAAGGTGATTAAAAAATGATAAAAAAAAAAAAAAACCACTTTAAACAAACAGAAAGCCAGGAGACCTGTGAAACTGTTGAGTATAGCCTCTGACCTGCATAACCTAACAGTGACCCTGGGCCTAGTCTAGCCTTGGAGCCTAGCCTATTGTCTCCCTTAGCCTATGACCCTGACTGATTATTGAGCATATCCTGTGGCCTTGCCCAAGCAGGGAGCCCAGCCAGTAACTCTGCCCAGTTGAGGAGCAGGTTGAAGAGTTGAAGCAGTTGAAGATTTAGGTAGTCTGTGGGCTACCTAACCGGAAAGTCTGGACAATGGATCCGCCCAATCACAATAGTAAGCCTTGCCTGGCCACTGTTGCTACCAGCTGATCTGTCCTGTACACAAAGCTAAGCTGATTGGTATAGGTCTTACCCTTCTGAAGCAAACCTGTAGAGTATGGAAAGGACATTGCTTACTCCAGTGCACAGATAGCAATGCAAGGATACTAGGATCCCAAAGAAATCTAATAAAGCTCCAATAACTGACCCTAAGAAAATAGTGATCTTACACTATGAACTGTTTGACAAAGTATTCAGAACAATCCTTTTAAAGAAGTTCAGTGAACTACAAGAACACATAGACATACAACCAAACAATTAGATTAACAGTGCATTAACAAAATGAGAATATTAGTAAAGAAACAGAAATGATTAAAAAAAAAAAAACCTAAACAGAAATCTTTACATTCCTTCCTTTTTCTTTATCTTTGGTAAAGGAGAAGAAAAAATCACACAATGAATCTGAGCGGTTTTACATTAATTTAATCATCATAAACCCCAAAAGATATTCAGTAATGTTTGTGACTGGAGTAATTGCCTGCTCAGAAAAGTGGTTCTAAATACACTAGAGAGGTAGAAAGGGGTCAGATTATGTATGACCTTGATTTCACTAATTAGGTAAAAATGTGTTGATTCTACTACATTCTAAACACGGTATGAGACACCACATTAGTGGGGAAGAAAACTGACATGGATCTAGCCACCCAGTTAATGTTTAGTGTTGAGTAGCCCGTATTAAGAAAGCTAGTTTCATTTTATAGGCAATGGGAAACTACTGATATAATGTAATGTGATTACTGTAAAGGAATCTTGATAAAGGCAATGACCTTGACTACTTTGTTCACATTTTTATCCCTGTGACTATCCTAGTGCTGGCCATATGGTTGATAATAAGTAAATATTTAGTGAATGACTGAGATTTGCATAGTGTAAATTAGTTTCCCAAATCCATGCAGACACTAAACAGCAGAGTTGAATTCAGGATAATATAAAAAACAGGAAGTAGTATAGTTTCATTAAGAAATTCTGGAAAAGCTCAATATAACATTTCAGGATATTGAAAGTGTTATAATGTTTAAGAGGATGGCCTATGAAATTGAGCAGATTGATATAGATTTGAATTTCAAGTCAGTTTCAAATCCTGTCCCTCACATCACAACTACTGGCACCCAGTAGCACCATAAGTTAAAGTGAGATGAAGGTTCCTATGAGATCCAGCTCATCAGCCCCATGGTCCCAGTAACCCAAACTAAGACTGTTCTCAGATGATTTGGAAAAGGAGATGGAACAACGTGAGGAACGGACTGCAGATCATAAAACCTTCTAGATTTTTTCATCAGAGCCAAGGAAGGAGCTCTGGTTCTGGTTACTGGATACAGGCAGTTGACTCCTTAAGTAGGACTCAATCTGTTGTGTCACTGGTAAGTTTCAGGGTTAAGGGAGGAAAGCCCATGTCGTGCTAGGCCCACAGAGGCTGAGTCACAAGAAGAGTGAGAACAGAGGACTTTTTCCTCATTCTTTTTTTTTCATTTATTATTTATTTATTTATTTTTATTTTTTTTATTTAAAAAATTTTTTAAGTTTACATCCAAATTAGTTAGCATATGGTGCAACAATGATTTCAGGAGTAGATTCCTTAGTGCCCATTATCCATTTAGCCCATCCTCCTCCCACACACCCTCCAGTAACCCTCAGTTTGTTCTCCATATTTATGAGTCTCTTCTGTTTTGTCCCCTCACTGTTTTTATATTATTTTTGTTTCTCTTCCCTTATGTTCATCTGTTTTGTCTCTTAAAGTCCTCATATGAGTCAAGTCATATGATTTTTGTTTTTCTCTGACTGACTAATTTCACTTAGCATAATACCCTCCAGTTCCTTCCACGTAGTTGCAAATGGCAAGATTAAATTCTTTTTGATTGCCAAGTAATACTCTATTGTATATATATACCACATCTTCTTTATCCATTCATCCACTGATGGACATTTGGACTCTTTCTGTACTTTGGCTATTGTTGATACTGCTGCTATAAACATGGTGGTGCATGTGTCCCTTTGAAACAGCACACCTGTATCCCTTGGATAAATGCCTAGTAGTGCAATTGCTGGGTCGTAGGGTAGTTCTATTTTTAGTTTTTTGAGAAACCTCCATACTGTTTTCCAGAGTGGCTACACCAGCTTGCATTCCCACCAACAATGCAAAAGAGATCCTCTTTTTCCACATCCTTGCTAACATCTGTTGTTGCCTGAGTTGTTAATGTTAGCCATTCTGACAGGTATCAGGTGGTATCTCATTGTGGTTTTGATTTATATTTCCCTGATGATGAATGATGTGGAGCATTTTTTCATGTGTCGGTTGGCCATCTGGATGGCTTCTTTGGAGAAGTGTCTATTTATGTCTTTTGCCCACTTCTTCACTGGATAATTTGTTTTTTGGGTGTTGAGTTTGATAAGTTCTTTATAGATTTTGGATACTAACCCTTTATCTGATATGTCATTTGCAAATATCTTCTCCCATTTTGTCGGTTGCCTTTTAGTTTTGCTGATAGTTTCCTTTTCTGTGCAGAAGATTTTAATTTTGATGAGGTCCCAGTATTCATTTTTGCTTTTGTTTCCCTTGCCTCCAGAGACGTGTTGAGTAAGAAGTTGCTGCGGCCAAGTTCAAAGAGGTTTTTGCCTGCTTTCTCCTCAAGGATTTTGATGGCTTCCTGTCTTACATTGAGGTCTTTCATCCATTTTGAGTTTATTTTTGTGTATGGTGTAAGAAAGTGGACCAGGTTCATTCTTCTGAATGTCACTGTCCAATTTTCCCAGCACCACTTGCTGAAGACATTGTCTTTATCCATTGGATATTCTTTCCTGCTTTGTCAAAGATTAGTTGGCCATACGTTTGTGGGTCCATTTCTGGGCTCTCTATTCTGTTTCATTGATTTGAGTGTCTGTTCTTGTGCCAGTACCATACTGTCTTGATGATTACAGCTTGGTAGTATAGCTTGATGTCTGGGATTGTGATGCCTCCTGCTTTGGTTTTCTTTTTCAAGATTGCTTTGGCTATTCAGGGTCTTTTCCGGTTCCATACAAATTTTAGGATTATTTGTTCTAGCTCTGTGAAGAAGGCTGGTGTTACTTTGATATGGATTGCTTTGAATATGTAGATTGCTTTGGGTAGTATCGACATTTTCACAATATTTGTTCTTCCTATCTAGGAGCATGGAATCTTTTCCATTTTTTGTGTCTTCTTCAATCTCTTTCGTAAGAAGAGATTTCTTCATGCTCTTTCTTTTGGGGTGAATTCCTTTGTTTTGTCATTTTGAAGGGAGAAAAAGAATTAATGAGGTAGAAAAATTGAAATTAAGAAAATTAAAATTAAAAAATATTAAAATTAAAAATTAAAAACATTCCCACACCAAATCGAATAGATGACGCTAGATCCAGGTGTGTTTTGGTATGAATGTAGAAAGTGGTTTGACAGATTAGAGAAACAAACAAACAAAAAGGATAAAAGGGGGGGAGAGAAAAGAAAAAAAAAAGGAAATCGTTTGAGAATTTGAAAAAATAAATACACTAAAGTAGACTGAAATACATAAAAGTAGAGAATATAGTAGAAAAAATTATAGAAAAATATTTTTAATAAAAATTAAAAAGAAATATGAATTTTTTCATTTTCTGTGTTTAAGAAAAAAGAAAAGAAACGAAAAAGAGAAAAAAGATAAAAAAAGAAAAATGGAAAAGAAAAAAAGAAATTGAAAATTTGAAAAAGTGAATACACTGTAGTAGACTGAAATAAAATGATGGGAGTAAGATAGATTTGAAAAAATATACATAAAATCAAAAAATATAATAATAAAAATTAAATAAAAATATTTAAAAAAGAAATTGAAAGTAAAAATGAAGTTTTTCTATTTCTGCATTCAAGAAAGAGAAAAGAAATGAAAAAGAGATAAAAAGAAAAAGAATGTAAAAAGGAAATTGTTTGAAAATTTGAAAAGATGAGTACATTGAAGTAGACTAAAATAAATTGATGGAAGTAAAGTAGAATTTGAAAAAATTTACACAAAAGTAAAAAATATAGTAATAAGAATTAAAGACATATTTTTAATAAAAATTGAAAATAAAAATGAGTTTTTTCTCTTTCTGTATTCAAGAAAAAGAAAAGAATTGTAAAAGAGAAAAAGGAGAAAGAGAAAAAAATTTGAATAGATGAATCTGTTAACAGATTGAAGTAGTACTGAAATTGCTTCGTTTTCCCCTAGAGGTCAGTCCATGTAGCTCTTTATAGTCCATAGATGAAGCTGGCGGTGAGGTTTGTGTTCTTTAAGAGTGAAGTTGGCCCAGTTGGGCAGGGCCCGGTGTAACAGCTCCGCTCTCCACTAGATGGCGCTGCTAGCCTACTGGGGTGGAGTGTTGCGGTGCATGTTGGTGCGCATGCGTGGGAGCGTTGAAAAATGGCGCCACTCAGCCACCCAGTCTGTTCTCCTGGATCAGCAGTCGCGCACTGGTCCTCCGTATTCAGCTCTCGTCCACTCCCCGCTTTTTCCACTCTCCGTGACCAGTCCCCAGGCAGTACCTCTCTCCCAAGTTTTGTCTCAGATGTGGCTGTTTTCCCTGGCCCTTACTTCCGAAGGACTGCAGCTTTGACCCGCTCCACCCCTCTGCGGGAGGGTCTCTCTGAGCAATGGCTGAATGAGCAATGGCCGAATGTCGGCTGCACCCAGGCATGCCTGCTGCATCCTGCTGTTGCCGGTGCCCTGAGACTGCAGCCAGGTGCCAGCCCACCCCCCAAAAAAATCGCGAGACAGTGTAGCAGCAGCATTACAGGCACCATGGAAAATCGCCACACACATTTGACACCAGGCTTCACCCTCAACAGCCTTGCTTCAGCACCAGCGAATGTGGCTGCCTTCCGGGGTCTGCTGGGACCAGGTGGCTTCAACAGTCTCTACTAAATGTCCTTCCAGCAGTGGAACCACTTTTCCCCGTGTGGCCTGAGAACCTCCTGGACCCCACTCTGTTCCTGGGGATTCACCTTTCCCCCCAGAGCACCACCAGGTATTGAGCTGTGGAGTTGCAGCCTTCGCTCTCCCCTTGTTTCAGTCTTAATGGAATTTAAACCCTCTCTTTTCTTCTTTCTCCCTTTTTAGTTTAGTCCCTGCGGCTGTTTCCAATTTCCACTTTCTCTCCAGCTGCTTTTGGGGAGGGGTGCTTTTCCCATATGCTTCCCCCCTCCCCAGTCTCTGTCCTCTCTCCACCTGCAATAACAGTTCCCTACCTTTCAGGCCTTCTTGCTTCCCAAGTTCAGCTCTTCGTGTTGCATATCTGCTGAATTCTATGGTTCAGGTTGTGCAGATTGTTGTGTTAATCTTCCAATTGGTTTTCTAGGTGTGTAGGATGGTTTAGTGTTGGTCTGGCTGTATTTCATGGACATGAGACACACAAAGAGCTTCCACGTTGTTCCACCATCTTGGCTCCTCCCCGATTCCCAAATTCTTAAAGGCATTCGAAATGTTGAGAGTACTGATTTCTTGTTTTCAACAAATATTATCTTGTCTTTGCAATATCTCTTGACTGGTAAATGGCAAATATTGGATATAAAGGAATATACTATATAGCAGGTGGAGAGTTGGAGAACTGCTTGATTCCTTTAAGTATAAAGAGTATGAAAATGTGGTTTAAAATATTTTAAGGAAATTTTTTAAAGAATGAGCAGAACTTGATTATTAGTTGGATGTGTTGAGATGTGTGAGAAGGAGGGAAAGATGACTATATATGCATACTGATAATTGTGTGGATTTTGTTATCTCCAGTTTTTGTTTATTCAAGGAATATTGGCATAAAGTTCTCTTCTTATGAGTAAAGATAGCAGTTGGGTTCCTTAGAGCCAAACATAATTAACCTGGTGGCCTGGTCATAGAGCTGTCCTTGCTTAACCCTGTGGAAAATAAGATTCCTAGGTACACGGTATTTCCTGAGATGCTCATGTTAATTCTGAGTATACATCCTATTGTCTCCACACACGAAGAAGAACATTTTGATAGATTCTTCCCTTAAAAATAAATCTAAGTGCCATTCTTAATCTTCAAGGTCCTGAACTAGTCACATATGTGATTTCCCACATATCATGTGTATACTACTGTCCTTCATCTAGTCCTAAAATCTATTTTCTCCAAATTCCTTAGGTGAATTTTGTAGTCCCCAAATCACTATGACCTCAGGTTCCCCCAGAGGTGTATTTTCCACTCTCCGTGACCAGTCCCCAGGCAGTACCTCTCTCCCAAGTTTTGTCTCAGATGCGGCAGTTTTCCCTGGCCCCTTACTTCCGAAGGACTGCAGCTTTGACCCGCTCCACCCCTCTGCGGGAGGGTCTCCCTGAGCAATGGCTGAATGAGCAATGGCCGAATGTCGGCTGCACCCAGGAATGCCTGCTGCATCCTGCTGTTGCCGGTGCCCTGGGACTGCAGCCAGGGCTGCATAGTCTGCATATTGTAGTGCATAGTCTCCTAAGATACTAAGGCATCAGTTATAAAACAGATCTCTTCTGATTTGTGGTGAGGGTATGGGGCTTATGTAGTCACACATCCAACCCTGAGCCCAGGGAAGGGTCAGAAGTTAGATGGTGCTTTCATCTGATTGGCCAACATGAATTTACATACTTGAGAGGAACTTTAGCTTGTTGAAATGAACAACAAGGAGTAGATTTATCCTCTCACCAAAGCAACAACAAAACATTGGACAAAGTATATGAAATAATGGTTCTGAAGACACTGGACCTGAAGAAATGGAAGACAATGATCCCTGAGAGATAGGAAACAAATGTCCTGTTTATTGGACAAAGATTGTTACAGCTTATTGGAGAGAGATTCCAAGCCATTTTGAAGAAAGGGTGAACTTAGGTGTAGTCTGGTAGTCTTTCTGTATTCAGGAAAAGGACATGGGAATCAGGGAAGGCCAAAGTATCTAGAGTTCACAGGGTAGAGTATTAGTGCAGAGAGAACTGCATAGAAAGAGAATTCCCAAGATCTACAGAGGGCTCTCTAACATGCATGTGTGGAAACTATGAGACTTGTGTGCCAGACCCTTTTATTCTCTCATCAACTCATCTTTGGATGGGGGTTTCCCCAGGGGGAGAGCAAAACCTTGGAGAAGACAACTCCCATTGGCAAAGGCAGTGCCGCTAGAAGAACACAGCTGAATGCCCTGCCCTCATCACTGTTACTGTTCAGTGTGAAAGAGAACATCCTGACCAACACAGTAAGTCAAGGAAGAAAGAAGCGTTTTAAGGATCAGAGTAAAAATGGTTCAACTGTAATTATTTTTATGTGATATAATCAGTAAACTTAATAGAGTTTTAGAAGTAGTTATATGTTCAATAAGATGTTTAGATATAATAAACTGTAAAAAAATCAATAGTTGTCTTTATACCAACAAAAATAATCTAGAAATAATAGACATCATCCGCCATTTATGTAATAGAAAACTTATTAACTTATAGAAATTGGCATCTTTAAATACACAAGAATGCTATTTTAAAATTATGCTTAAAGTATTACAGTGAAGACCTGATTAAGTGTTGAGATAAACCATGTAAATGAAAGACACATGAACATTTTAAAGATGTCTGTTTTCAGGGGTGTCAGCATGGCTCAGTCAGTTAATTGTCCGACTCTTGGCTTCGGCTCAGGTCATGATCTCATGATTCGTGGGTTTGAGCCCCGTATCAGGTTCCGCACTGACAGTGCAGAGCCTACCTCGGATTCTCTCTCTCTCCCTTTCTCTGCCCCTCCCCTGCTTGCTCACACTCTCTCTTTCTCTCAAAGTAAATAAATAAAGTTAAAAACAAAAGATGCTTGTTTTCAAATTAACTTATAGGGTCAATGCAATTTCAAGAAACATTCCAGCAAAGATTTTCAGAGGATGTTTGGTACAGTTATTCTGAAATGTAAAATATATATGCAAGTTAAAATTTCACCAAATGGAAGAGAATTTTTAAAAAGATTTGTCACACCTTACCAGATAATAAACCATACTACAAACTCATTGTATATCAAATGATTGTGCCTAGGACGAAAGCATGGGATATAACACAGAGTTTATAACAGGCTCATGTATGCGAGTTAAATTGATATGGGATAATATCATTTACATGTATATGATCTTAATATACACATAGAAACACAGGTGAAATATACACAGTAGATTGTAAATACCAGTTATTTCTAATGGGTGACATTTTGCTGGACATTAAATGGTAGACAGTATTACATGATTTGAATGTTATAATGTCAGTATATTATTTCATAATCAGAGGAAAAATTAAAAACTGCCATTGGTGGGCTATATTGTTCAGAGTGAGAATTCAAAGGATGAGTATCAGATTGAGGAGAAAAACTGTCAGTTTATGTCAGTAGAAAAGAAATGTAAGAAGTCAGTGAATTCAGGGACACATTTAAAGGTCACCAGTTAGGAACTTGTGGAGAACCAGTAAAACATAAGGGTGGGAGGACTGGGAACTACAAAGCAGTTCTTTCACTTTTCATTGGCTTGATTGTAGCATCCCTTTTGAATTTCAGTTTTGGCCATCAGTTTGTTCCGGTGCTATCTTTGCATGGCCCTATTGTGTTCCAGGTGCATACTTCCCAGCACAAGTGAATAGATCGATGTTACTGGGTTCCCATCAGAAACAGCTCACACCCTGCTTGCCAGCTGAGTGGTTAGCTCTTTGTTCTCATTGTATCTATTTCAGATGGACCCAATCCTCCTGTGCAATATAAACCCACAGGAAGCTCCAGACTGCTACAATTACACCAATCCCAAACAAATTTATAAAGGGCACTAGGAGAATAAGTTTCTGCCCATTTTCTAATGTAAGGTAGCTTCCAGGTGAATTATGTTTATAGGTAGATCAGATGAGGCAATAGGGAAATTAAATATTTATTACCTAACTAAATTGTTTGTCTAAAATCAGTGGGAGATCATATGGGCTAAATATTCACATCTCAAATTATTTCTCTCTTGAATATATTCTTTGCTTGAAGTCTAAGCCTTTCCTAAATTCCTCTCAGAGGTATCCTTTATTTAAGTAACTATACCATATGTATCTCCTTCTGTAATTATCAATTACTTTATATATATTTATTTTTCAATGGATTTTCATTGCTGGGAAAATGAAATATTTGAGGACTTACCTCAGCCTGTACTCAAGACTTAACCCTTTTTTGTTTAAACCTTCAATTTTGACATCTCATTTTTGTGGTTGATCCACCTCTAAAATACAGATTTGAAACATCTACCTTCTGACTATCACCTTCTACCTTTGGGCTCAAATTTTCGACTCTCCTCAGGACAGTCACAATTGTTGGACATCAAGAGTCACAAGCCATTGGTTGAATCCCTTTCATGCTATCTTTCATCCCTTTCTTGTCCTGACTTTATTTTTTGTCTAGCTTAGATTCTATAGCCCATCATTTAACTACACTCTTGGAAATAATATAACCTCCTTTGTTTGCTCCTTCCATTGAAGTTGTTTAAAAAAAAACTAAATTCTGTTTAAATATCTGTTTCCTCTGTGAAAGACTGAAATTTGCTAGGAAAAAAATCCCTGAAATGAACTTACAGATTTCACATTAAATTTATTATTAGAAACGTCAGATGTAATTTCAATACCCAGAAATCTTAAATGTGTGATATCATTACAGTAAATGAGCCCATATTCACCAAGTTGTCCAGGACAGAATTCTAAGATTTATATTTGATTTCTACATTAAATACTTCAGTTCTAATTCATCATAAGTATATTGACTTGACTATTCTTCCAAAATTTGTTTATTCAAAGTCATTTCCTCTGCTACCAATATGGTCCATGCCACTACCATGTCTTACCTGGACCAGGTAATGGTCTTCTGCCTGACTTTTCTGCTTCTACCCTGTTTTCCTTCTTATTCATACCTCTTTTTGCTAAGACTTTTTTGATTTGCATTACCTAAACTAATGCTACCATGGTAATGCTCTATGATGGTACATGATAGGATTTTGTATACTTTATTTTGTATAATTACCAAAACTTTTGGCATTTCTTTGTTTTATACTTTTATCTGTATGGTCAAAAGGAAAGACTTTTAAAAATATTTAATTAAAAATAGTGTTTGTATGTGATTCAAAATTTTAAACCTTAAAAAGAATATTCAGTAAAAGAAATTCATTCTCCATTTCAGTTAGTATATTTCTGACTGCATATAGTAGAAGCTCCAAATAATAGTGACCACCAAATTACGATTTTTTTTCCTTTCATGTAGAAGAGTTTCAGAGATAGACATCCAAAGCTGAAACCACAGCTTCACCAGTTTCTCTCTTACTTCTTTATCATACTTAGAATCTGACTTTCATCCTCAAAATTGCTGATGGTTTGGGGTACCTGGGTGGCTCAGTCTGTTAAGCATCCGACTTCAGCTCAGGTCATGATTTTGCGGTTTGTGAGTTCGAGCCCTGCATTGGGCTCTGTGCTGACAGTGCAGAGCCTGAAGCCTGCTTTGGATTCTGTGTCTCCCTCTCTCTGCCCCTTCCCCAGCTCACACACACAGTCACTCTGTCTGTCTGTCTCTCAAAAGTAAGTAAACATTAAAAAAAAATAGTTGCTGATGGTTTAAGCTGGAAATTCAGGTGTCAATCCTGTGCCTGTTCCATGGGAAAGGAGTGAGGGCTAATGACCTTTGTTTCTCAACGGAGTTCACATTAAAGAGTCTTCTTGGAAACCCCACCAAAGGACATCTACTAACATTCAGAATCTGAGAATCTGAGAGGTAGAGTATTTTAGCAGTATAGATGGGTACCCAAATAAAATTATGTTTTTTGATACTAAGGAAGAATAGGGGCATTGGGTAAACAACCAGCAATCTCTGAGACACCATTCTATTCTTGTCTGCCAAGCACACAATTTTCTTTCCCAGAAGCAACTGTTCTTACAAGATTCTTGTTTATCCTTCCAGAGGTAATTTGAATATTATACACACACACACACACATATATATATATATATATATATATATATATATATATATATATATAATGTAAGAATATATATATTATATATAAGGATATATATTATATATAAGAATATATATATTATATATAAGAATATATATAATATATAAGAATATATATATTATATATAAAAATATATATAATAAAGTATGTATATATTATACATTTATTTATATGTATTCTTTGTATAGCATTAGAATTATTTTGTACACAAGTTCATTCTCTGAAGTTTTTGCCTCTTCCTTACTTAACAATATATCTTAGAAATTATTCAAATAAGTACATTTAAAGTTGCCTGTTTTCTTTTAACAAGCACATAATTAGAATGAACTCTTGGTGAGGACTGGAACCATGTGTGCCTTATTCACCATTGTATACAGTGCCTAATACAGTTTGTGGAGCATAGGTGGTAGTTAGTAGTTGTTTAATGAATGGGTCACACAAATAGCAAATGCCAGAGCTAGGGTTCAAATCTTGAATGGTTTTATCCCCATGATCTTATCCAGAATCTTGATGTGTTAGGTTGACAGATTTCCTTATACTGAACTCTCCTTGCATTCTTCAAAAGATAAATATAGTTGTCAGTTAAAAAAATGTTAAGTTTACTAAACTCAACTTGCTAGGATTTTGTTTAGGATATTAATACCTATGGTCATATTCATCAGTATAGTGGAGACAGTAGATAAGAGTCATTTAGAACACAGATATTGGAATCAGATTGATGTGGCTCTGAATGTAGGCTAACTGCAGTGAGTTTGGGCAAGGCTTCATCTTTCCATTTATCCCGTACCCAGTGGGGATAATAGTTCCTACTTCAGAGTTGCTCATTCATATCTAAGGGAGATGATTAAATGAGAAAAAATATAAAAGAACTTAAATAGTTTATGGATTGCCTGGGTGGCTCAGTTGGTTGAGTGCCCGACTTTGGCTCAGGTCATGATCTCACAGCTCATGAGCTTGAGCCCCTCATTGGGCTCTGTGCTGGCAGCTCAGAGCCTAGAGTCTGCTTCGGATTCTGTCTCTGTCTCTCTCTGCCTCTCTCTCTCTCTCTCTCTCTCTCTCTCTCTCTCTCTCTCTCAAATATAAATAAACATTAAAAAAATAACAAAAAAGAACTTAAACAGTTTAGGTCACTCAGAAATGTCATTCAAAACTTTAGAATTATAATAAAAGGGGTTGTTCTATAGCCTCTTTTCTTATAGTTTTTGACCATGTTTGCATGTCAGGTTTGTGCACCAGATCATTGGCCTCTGGACAAGTTCTTACCTTAATTTCAAACCACTCCATTCTTCACACCCCAACTCTTTACCTGCAGGAGTACCATAAGACAGGTCCCAAAGGACTCAGCTCTTCATCCCCTAAGTCTCTGCTTCCCAAGCCATCTTTTCCCAGCTGGGTCCAAAAAAGAGAGGGTAGGAGTGGAAGAGGAACTCATAAAACTCTTCAGATGTATTCAGCAAAATTCCAGCACGTTTACCAATACAGCTGATATATCACAAAGGACTCATCCTTTATAACTTCTGTAAGTTCCAGGGCCAAGAGGGGATAGGACAGACTGAATTGGATCTCGATAGTCTGATCATTACCAACCTATCCATACAAAATCTGTCGCCCTCTACCAGTCTTTCCTCTCCTCCTTGACTCTTATCCTCTCTATATCCTATTTTCTCATCCCTATTGAGTGCCTTTCTTAGCACTTTGTCCTCTTCTAGCATTGTTTGACATAATCTTCACACCTGTTTATGCTTCTTCTCAAAGGCCTTTAGTAATGATCAGACCGAGGAAATTCAAGAAAATTCTTACCAGCATGTTAGGAGCAATAGAGTTGTTTTGTGTTTGTATTAAGGCAAAGGCAAAAGGTTTCTTATGTCAGATACCTAGCCCAGGGTTTTACCATTAACCAAGGAGCAGGCTCTTGAGGCACACCAGTAAAGAGTGGCATGCAGAAGTCCCTGAATTCCCACATGCATTTTGTGCCTTGCCCTGCCCCCTCAGTGACCACCATTAGTGGTATTGATCAGGACTTCTCCCTTCCATTCCTCAGTGTCCTCTTTAGCATACTGAAACTCTCCTAAATCTCCCCTTTTATTTTCCCTCCTTGAAATTTTCCATTAATGTAGAACACCAAAGCCCAATAATTCAAAAATCGTTTCAGTAGATTTTTATTAAGAGTCTGTGGGGTGTTAGAGGAATTTGGTGTGTATAAATACAAAAGTGTACCTTGTCTATCCTTAGTTACTTCACAGGGGGTGGAGGGAGACAAATAGGTACAAAAGCTATATGTTAAGTGTTATAGAGAAAAATGATAATAATGGTAATAAAATTGCCTTCTCAATAAACTACTTGTTATCTTACTTTCTTTCTGAATTTTAACCTTTCTCTAAACAATTAAGCATGCTACAGTATGTTTCATTCCTGTCTTGCTTTTTTCTTCACTTACAAACTTGAAATGAGGCTCTTAGCTGTATAGTCAACCCTCCCTATTTACACTTCCTCACTTATTAATTTCATTGCCCTTCCTTCTGAGTTCTGTTCCACCAGTCCAATGAACTACTCTTGTCCAGGTCACCATAAAATTTAATGGTTATTCATATTTTCATGTTATTGAACTTCTGCCGTATGTTGGCCATACATTACTTAAAATTTTCTCCCCAATTTTTCTTAGATCATCATATTGTTCTGATTTTCTTCATACTTTTCCAGACCCTCCTTCTATGGCTCTTTTTTATTTTTTCACCCTTGCAATTGCCATTTTCCAAGGTTTCAATCTCAGCCTTATGCTATTCTGACTACTTCAGCTATATGATAATTTTTTTTGAATTTATATCTTAGGATAAGATCCTTCTAATTTGTTCAAACTGCTCATTTCCAACAGTCTAAGATAATTCTCTATATAGATTTGTAAACACCTCAGTATTGATATATACTCATACACACAAAACCTGCTAATTCTCCTGTGTTTCACATCTTGGTGATTCTATTTATTCAAGTCAGAAAATTCTAGGCTTTTCACCTACTGTCTCTTTCATAACTGTCTATATTACCATGGGAATATGCCACTTCTTCCCATCCTCAGTGCTCAAACTTTCTTCAGACAACACTTCTCATCAGAGATATTGTGGCTTCCATTCTTTTTGCTGCTACTGTCTCTACTTACTCAAATAATCCATAGCATTGTATCCAAAGTGAACTTCCTATAGTCCATACCCAGTCACTTCTCTCCACTAATGAAAATATTTCTTTATATTCTCTTTATGTGTGTGTGTGTGTGTGTGTGTGTGTGTGTGTGTGTGTATATATATATATATATATATATATATATATATATATAGTCTCTTTATATGTAAGATTAATTCTAAATTCCTTAGCATAGAAAAGGTCTATCATGATCTGCTTTTCTCCCCCACCGCCCCAACATCATTTTCTGCTCTTTCTTTCAACTTCCCACCCTCTTGGCTCCAGTCAAATTAAATATTTCATAGGATCTCCCCCTGAAATTCCTCAACTTATTTCCATGCTTTTACACAACCCATTTCATATGCCTTAAATACACTGCCCACAGTTTTGGTGCACATCTAAGTTTTCCACATCCATCAAAGCTCAGCTAAGATGTTAGTAACTTTGTGAAGGCTTCCAAACTTTTCGTCTCAGGCTGATTTAGGAAATTTTATTTTGTGTCCCTCTATCACTCTGCTCATAAAACTAACAATTAATTTATTCTACAAATATTATTTGGCACCACTTCATGCCAAGTACTGCGCCAACTGGTGAACATGGTCTCTACTGTCATGGCATGAAATGTCTAACTGGACTTGGGGGAAGGAATATTTAACCAAATTATTACATACACATCAACTGTGTTGAGGGGGTACAAAGTGCTGTGAGAACATAAAATAGGAGACCTTGGTTTTGTCTGGAGAGGATTAGAGAAAACCTCCCAGAGAATGGAATATTCAAACTGAGATATTAAGGATGGAAAAAAGTAAAGGGATGTATGTGTGGAAACATGGGATGCACAGTCTTCCAAGAGAAGTGGGAGAAGAAAGTGCATGTTATATTTGAAGATCTGAAAAAAAGGACAGTGTGGCTGGGGCTCTGGAAGCCTCAGAAGAGAGAGAGAGAGTTCAGATTAGACTGGAAAATGGGAAAGGAGGCAAATGATATATTCATTCATTCATTCATTCATTCATTTTCTTATTTATTAAATAATTTATTCAAGTAACTATGAGCACCTATAAAGGAATCTACCTATACACTGTACATATAGTGATGAAAAACATCAACAGACATGGTTTCTTCTCTCATGAACTTGTATCTAATAAAGTTAAGGATTTTGTTTTTTTTGCCTATTAACAATGAGAAGCCAATAGCATATTTTAAGCTGATGAGTGGCAAGATAATATTTATATTTGAAGATATTTCTCTGATTTCAATGTAGAGAAGGGTTTTATAATGAAACCTAGAATGCATTAAGAGGCAATTCCAGTAAATTTCACTCAAGAGACAATGATACTGTTTTTTTGGCTGGTGACAGTGGTGATGGAGATGTAGATCCAAGAGCTAATTAAAAGGCATATTTGACAGGTTTTGGTGGTGGGTTTGTAATGGGAAGTATAGGTGAAGGATATGTTCAAGATGGTTTCTAGCCTATGAGTTGTGGAATAGCCCATACACATATGCTATTCACTGAGAGAAGAGATGCTAGACAACCAGGCTTGGAAGAAAAATGGTAAATTAATGTTAGAGTTGGTGAATTTTGGATATCTGTGAAAGATGCAAGTTGATATATCGAGTAGGCATTTAGGAGGTGTAGGCAAGATATATAATTTAGTAATCATCAACATGGAGATGGTAATTGAGCATATGGAAAAAAGAAATGGAAGACAGGGTAGAAGAGATTAGCACGGAGGAGAGAAGAAAATCAAAGAGAACTCAGGACTGAACCTTAAAACCGATGTCAAAGTGGTGGATAAAAAAACACATGTAAGAGAAAATGAAGACACCAAGAGTGTGAGATAAACCAGGAGATTGTGATGCAAACAAAACCAAATGGAGTATGTCAGGAAGAGGATCTGGTCCATTGCTTTAGCAAGATTTAGAATCGACAGATGATTTTTTAAAAAGTTTATTTATCTATTGAGAGAGAGAAAGAGAGAGCATGGAGGAGGGGCAGGGAGAGAGGGGGTGGGAGAATACTAAGCAGTCTCTCCACTGTCAGCATAGAACCCAACAGGAGGTTCCCTCTCAAGGGTGTGAGATTATGACCTGAACTGAAAGCAAGAGTTGGGTACTTAATCAGCTGAGCCACCCAGTCACCCCAACAGGTGATCTTTTTGAGAGGCATTTTGTGGAACTAATGGAGAAGGAGGCCATGCTGATGTGAACTGTAGAATGGATGTGAGGTGAGAACTGGAGACAGTGAGTGTGGCAGTGCTTGGAAGAAATTTGGGTGTGAAGGGAGGGAGATGGAAAAATAGCTGGAAGGAAATAAAGAGCCTTTTTATTTTTATTTTTAAAAATGAAAGATACTGGAGAATGTTTGAAAGACAAGGCAGATCCACTGAAGAAGGAAATATGACCCCAAATTAGGGAACAATTGATAGTGTAATTGCAAGGCTAGAAGGGCTACGATTCAGTGTAGGAAGTGGAAGGTTTGATGCATTGAGTATGGGCAGATTCTATATCAATGGGGGGAAATAAGGAAAGGATGGGAGAATGTGCAAATAGGTTGGTAAGTTTTATCTTGGGAAGTTGAAGAAAAATCTCATTGCACACCTTTTTTCTCTGCAAGGTAGTGGTTGATGTCATCTTTTAAGAGAAGAAGTAGAGTTTGAGGTTTGAACAGAATGAAGAAGTTTTGAAAAAGGTTTTGGAAGAAGGGAAAGTTGATCAGGAAAGTTTTTAGGATGGACAGGAAGCATTGAGGTCTCATTTAAAGTTGGTAACTATATAGTAAAAGCCATTTCTGTTATTTTAGGCTTATTCTAAGACCACTTGGGATGATCAGGTACAGATGCTGAAAGGTGAGTGGTTGTATTCAAATAGATTGGGGTTTTAGCAAAGGCCTGGCTTAATCAATTTGACATTCTATTTTCTTCTAGTATACCATGAGTTTGTGGAGGGGATACAACAAAATTATCAATCCAAAATCATATTGGATATGGTAGTAGGTGAGCAGGTAATTAAAGGTTTTCCATCCCACATCAATGCCAATAATTATCTCAAAAACGCCTATTGAAGGATATTTTTCTCCACCATAGGTTTGATGCCACCCTCATCGTACACTAGATAATTGTAAAAACTAGGTGTGCTTTTGGCCTTTTTTATACTATTAACATTTTATTTTTCTTACACTGGTATCATACTGACATAATTTGTTGCACATTTTTAATGTTGTGAGGTTATTCCTTATCACTATTCACCTTTCAAATTTTAGTTTATTCACTGATTCCTTTTCCTTCGTAGACCATAGCTTTTATTTGTTGAGTCTCACCAGTCTATCTTTATGATATTGATTGGGATTTGCCTATTCAAGAAGAGTCTCCTATATATCACTAGCTGCCTAAAGAGTAAGAGGCACACTTTTGAAGTGGACTAAAAAAAATTGCTTCTCGTATCTGCCCATACAAAGAGTCCAGAAAAACCTCAGCTCCAGATTCATTCCATTGCATCACCCAGCAACTACTCCACTGCTCCAGCCTCTGAATTCCTCCTCATCTGCTTCCCTAACTACCGGAGTTGGCAGCACTGGCTGTCCCTGCCCCTCAGCCTCCTTTTTCCCCTGGCCATGGGGGCCAACGCCACCCTGTTGACCACTATCTGGCTGGAGGCATCTCTGCACGAGCCCATGTACTGCCTGCTCAGCCTGCTTTCCCTGCTGGACATCATGCTCTGCCTGACTGTCATCCCCAAGGTCCTGGCCATCTTCTGTTTGACCTCAGGTCCATCAGCTTTTCGGCCTGCTTCCTCCAGATGTTTATCATGAACAGCTTCCTCCCCATGGAGTCCTGCACATTCAGGGTCATGGCCTATGATCGCTCCATGGCTATCTGCCACCCACTACAATATCCTTCCATAATCACTGACCAATTTGTGGCCAAGGCTAATTTCTTCATAATCACACGAAATACCCTACTCACTGTACCTATTCCTATTCTCTCTTCCCAGCTCCATTACTGTGGGAAAATGTCATTGAGAACTGAATCTGTGCCAACTTGTCTGTGTCCAGGCTCTCCTGTGACAGTTTCACCCTTAACGGCATCTACCAATTTGTGTCTGGTTGGACGTTAATAGGCTCAGATTTCATCCTCATCTTCTCCTATACCTTCATCTTAAGAGCTGTGCTTAGGTTCAAGGCTGAGGGGGCTGCTGTCAAAGACCTGAACGCATGTGACTCTCATTTCATCCTCATCCTGTTCTTCAGCACCATTCTGCTGGTTGTGGTGTTGACAAACATGCCCAGAAAGAGGGTCCCCATGGACATCCTCATCCTGCTCAATGTCCTTCATCACCTCATACCCCCTGCCTTGAACCCTATTGTTTATGAGGTTCAGATCAAAGAGATAAAACAAGGAATTAAGAAATTGATGGAGACAGGGATGTGAATATATGAAATAGATCTAATTTCTTTTCTTCCTTCTCCTCAGTGATTTTGCCTAGACAGTGTATTGGAAAAAAGCTTGATGAGTATTTACTATATACTCTGAAGCTCACTTCATAACTGACCCAGATTTCTTCCATTCCTCTCTTCACCTGATTTTGGTGAAGGTAGGCAACAGGAAGAAACTGAGATTCCTTAATTGTGTTGAGCCCAGGCAATTTTATGTAAGTAAATTTAATCTTCACAACATTTCTGCAGGTGTCATTACTTCCTTTTTACATAGTAGGAAAAAAATGATGCTTTTATGATTGGAAACTGCTAAAGACCACATTATCTGGAAAATGGCAGAGATCAAAATCCAGACTCCAAAGCCCAGGTTCCTTCTACAGAAATTCCCCTTCAAGTGCAGTTGATGCTGGATACCTGACCTCTACCTTACTCTCCTTTGCTTGTGGTTTGTCCTTCTGGATATCTATTTCCCGCCTATACCTACTTTCTTGAGAACTAGTGGGTTCTCAGAGATGACAGAATCCTGCCCAACAAAGCATCTGCAACCCTACAGGAGAAGAACGTTCATAATAACATATAGCAATACCAACTTCCTCTTCTATCTTATGCAGTCTCACCATCTTCAGGGAGTCTTAGAAATGAGGATAAGCTGGGAGAGAGAGAGATGGGGAGAAAGGAAGCCATTTCCCAGAAAATGGGGAAACTGACCAGGACGTTGGGTTGGCCACTTCCCCTAAATGTTTAAGCTACACAACCAGTGAATTGAAAATCAAGTCTTATTTGATTTGTTGACTTTTGCTCAAGAGCTCTAGTTGAAAGTGAGAAGACATAGCAAAGTGTCAGGTTTCTGGATAATAGTGGGTCCGGTGAGGAGAAGAAAAGTCATACTGGTTATTTTCAGATTATTTAATGTAAGCAAATGGCTAAATGGATATTGGAAACCTAGAAACTAAAACAGGGGATACTGAAGTATGGAGAGGTAGCACCTGTGGGAAGAACCTTACACTTGGGAAGAGTTTGGTCATTGGGCCCTAGAAGGTTGGAAGTGGGCCCATGGGGCTGTGTCTCACAACACTGAGGAAGGTGCTGCCTTGAACTGGTACAGTGTCACAGGAGCTCAGAAGAGGGGCCCTCAGAGTTGGGACTCAGATCTCTGAGGATGAATCCCTATCCTGCTGCTACCTCTGAGGGAGCTCAGTGAGGCTGATTTGACCGTGGGAGTTCCAAAACCAAATCCAAACCAAACCCAAACCCAAATAAAACTGAAACTCAATATCCAACCAACCAACCAACCAACCAACCAACCAACCAACCAACCCTGGAGACTAGAATCAATTCCACTGCCAGGTGAAGAGCCAATGCTTGGGGATACTGACAAGATAAGAACAGACAGGAAGAAGCAAGTATCCCTTGCCCTGCTTCAGCCTTCCAGTCTTTTCCTGTTGTTCTCTCTGGGTGGAAACTAACAGGGAGCCAGGTGTCTAACTAACAGAAGAGTCCCAGTGTCCAAGTCCCAGATCCCACAAGATCTGCATCCCAAAGCAGATCTGGATGGGTAGGTTTGAGGCTGAGAGACAAGAGTTAATGATTACACAACTCTTGTTGGTTCTGAGTCTGAGGGCTTGTGACTTGCCAGTGTTCACTGGCTCCCAGGGACTGGACACAGAATCAAGTTCTCCTGTTCAGGTACACGAAGAGACATGACAATATAACATAATATTACAGGGGAAGCTTTCATAGCTGTGAAAGAATTTGGAGTTAGCTGTCAGCAGGAATAGAGAGTGATTGCATCACATTATGGGGATTCCACAGAGTAACTGCATCTCAGTGCTGCTGTGGGCTCCAGGGCAGACTCTTCTACATGCAGTAACAGCAGGAAAGGAAAATGACATCCACTTGTCTACAAGAAGGTACTCTTAATGTCCTTAGACTTGGCTCTCATTTCCTCAAGCCCAGCCACAGGTGTGACTCAGTATTTGTCATTTTCTACAAGAGAATTCTCTCTTAGGGCTCCCTCCATCTCATGGCTGTTAGAAGAGTTTTATACAGCACCACCTTCCTACTGTCCCTCAGAGGACAGAAGGGCCAACTTCAAACACTGTGGCCTAAAATTATACTAATAATCCCAATGTTCTTATATACTGATAATAGTGATAGTCGTGACAATGAAAATAAAAGCTCAAATGTTTTGAGCACTTGCAATATACCAGTATCTGTGCATGATTCTTCTGTGGATGATAATAAAAATTCTTTAAGAAATCTAACAGAAAGGATATAATTCATAGGAATAGGACAGATTGTCATGTGATATTGTCCAGCATTTGGTCCACTCTGTTGGTCTCTCTAGGAGTGCTTTGTCTACCTCTGCTATGCTTCTCCCAGGTGCAAACCCAGAAGGGACTCAAAGAGGAATCGCTGTTAGTTGGTCATATTCAGATCTTAATCCCTTCACTAGGCTTTTCTAGATCAGTGCAAATCGCCAACATAATTATGAGTGGGTATACACAGTTACAGAAACTACAACTTGTGTTAAGGATTTGTAAGGGATTGGGGGCCAGCACACCTGTTGTCATTACTCACAGTGACAAGCACATCTTCTGGTACATCAAACGATTTAGGAAATATCCCCTTGCTTATGCTATTGAAGTGGCTAAGAGAAGAGTTAATCAATAGTGTCTACAATGCATCTTTAGTTCTAAGTAGTAGATTTCTCAACATAAGTATGGACAAGATATATGCTTGAGGTTGGCTCTCAATTCTGGTCCTTGAGAGACAGGTTAAGAGGACCACAGTTTTTCATAGAATTGTCAAGCCCAGTGCAGGTGGCTTAAGGAACTGGACACAATGGCTCTAAGACAGATTTGGGCTGAGTCCTCATAGATAAAGGGGATGGAGGAATAGGATTACCCAAAGAGCCAGATCTTGAAGGGCAGACACAACTTTGCCATGAGGCTCCTGTAGCAAAAAATGTTATTGAACATGTCTTGAATGGATAGACTGAAGTAGCAGAAATGAAAGGCATTTTAAATAGGCATTTTAAAGGTACAAGCTTTCAGTTTTAAGATAGATAAGTACTGGATATGTAATGTATAACACGATGACTATAGTTAATACTGCTGTTTGGTATATTTGAAAGTTGCTAAGAGAGTAAATTCTAAAAGTTCTCATCACCTGGAAAAAACATGTTTTTCTTCTCTTTTTTTGTATCCATGTGGGACACTAGATAATTTGTGGTAATCATTTAATCGTATACGTAAGTCAAACCATTATGCTGTATACCTTAGACTTATATAGCACTGTATGTCATATCTCAAATTAGAAGAAAAAAATAAGGTCTTTCGTAAGTTAACTGAAAAATCTGTGGAGTAACTTTGCTAACACAGACTGACTATGGTCCAGTTGTACTGGAAAGTGTGTATTAATGAGAAGGGGACAGGAAGAAGCCAACTGATAGCCACTCACCACACTCCCTGGTTTGCGGGTTAGTCACATTTGCAAGAAGAACACAGAGACTTTTGGAAAAGAATATCTGAAGCCATTGAACACTGATTTTCAGGACCAGAGAAGATTTAAATCTAGAGCCAATAGCAAGAAAGAGCAGTGTATCTCCTGGAATTAAATTACCTCGAGGAAAAAGATGACCAATGCTCAAAGCAATGAAAGAACAAAACTACATTTTCTGCATATAATAAAGTGGAGTTTGGGAGCCTCTTAGTACATATCTATCCTGATACACTGTTCCTCAGATATTTTCTAAGTCTTTGGGTGTTAACATTGAGAGATGTGACCTGAGAGGCCCAGTGTGGGACATCAAAGCTGTGCAGCCAGGGAATCTACAAAGGCTGAAGTTATTGCCAGGAGTAAATAAATGCTTCATAGCCTGCAAGTCAACACTGCTCTCTTGTGGCTACCAGTGGGAATAGCAATACTATGGTGATTTCAGCTCTCCATCTCTACTTGATGTTTGATAGGGGACTGACATCTCTGTGTTGTGAAAATTCCTGGGATCTCCAACACTTAGAAAGAGGTAGGGAGTGGCTTCAAGTAGAAGATATTGTACTTCTTGCTTATTAGCCATATGGGGATTTAAATGATTAATTAAAAAAATAAAAGGAATATAACAATTCATACTCTGATTTTCTTTTCTTCAGTGACATCCAAAATAAAAATCAAATCAATGACATGAATCAGGTATTCATAAGTGTAGAATGTATTTCAGTATTTAATAAGAAGTTACATTAGCAATATTGGCTAAGGACTGTATATAATAATAACATTTATTCCTTTCTTCATCTACTCAACCAAAAATTAGTTGAGTGCTTTGTGTGTCGTTAACATGTTAGTAATTAGCATAGATAGTTACCAAGAGGTAAACTACTTTTAGAGAAATTATGATTATAATTTTTGGAATTATCATTATTCCCAATTTTACAATTGAGCAGAAAGGTAAAAATACTAATGGTCATTGAACTAACAGAATCAAGAGAGAAATCAGGCATGTTTGTTAACTAAATCCATTGTTTCTATCACTTTGTCTAGGGATTAAGATATATTTTTAGACTTCTCCTGGACAGCTATGTAGTTTTCTGAAGTTTTTGTGCTCCAGATTACAGATAGCAAAGACCATGCACGTCAAAACCCACCATATATAGAATTAATCAAAGCTAGTAAAGATAGTTATTACAACAAAGATATCACAGTAATTTAATACAAAACTAGCTTACTTCTCATCTAAACCCATTCCAATATGGGGGCTTTGCTTCGTGCCAACATTTAGGGCCTGAAGCATCTTTCATATGTGGATTCTCCATGTATTAAGCTCTCAGGGATCTCCAACAGGTACTTCTGAATCTGACTGACATACAAGCAAAGAGAGAGAATGTTCAAGATCTTGTAGGAGGTTTTAGGGGCTCAATCTGGGAAAGATTTACATCATTTTTTCTATCATCCCATTGGCCACATTCCTCACATAAATCCAACTGCCTACAGGAGAGGCTGCATCATTGAACATTCATCTCTTAAAAAAAATTTTTTTTTAGCATCTATTCATTTTTTTTTTTT
This sequence comes from Panthera leo, assembly GCF_018350215.1. Lineage (NCBI taxonomy): Eukaryota > Metazoa > Chordata > Mammalia > Carnivora > Felidae > Panthera > Panthera leo. The sequence goes on along the minus strand of NC_056688.1, from coordinate 62,542,902 downwards.
TTTGAGACACAGAGACAGAACGTGAGCATGGGAGGGGCAGAGAGAGAGGGAGACACAGAATCTGAAGCAGCTCCAGGCTCTGAGATGTCAGCACAGAGCCCAATGTGGGGCTTGAACTCAAAAACCACGAGATTATGACCTGAGCTGAAGTTGGATGCTTAACCGACCGAGCCACCCAGGTGCCCCTGAATATTCATTAAAATTTTTTTAAAACGTTTATTTATTTTTGAGAGACACAGAGAGACAGAGAATGAGCAGGGGAGGGACAGAAAGAGAGGGAGACCCAGAATCTGAAGCAGACTCCAGGCTCTAAGCTGTCAGCACAGAGCCCAATATGGGGCTTGAACCCATGAGCCGTGAGATCGTGACCTGAGCCGAAGTCAGTTGCTCAGCCGACTGAGCCACCCAGGCGCCCCATGAATATTCATCTCTTAAGAGAAATGATACTAGAGAGACTCTTGCATGTAATATATACTTCTTCCCAAGGGAGACCACCCAAGCTCACATGCAGTCACTGTGTGCCACACAAAGTCCAAGATCTTGAGCAGTGTCTTCTCCATCAGGTCCTGATATGATTCCTCACAGGCCATTTTCCTCCTCCTACCACATATGTAATGGTGGAGCAGACACTGGTACCAGTCATTAAGATTCCCAGCTGGAAGCGAGGCATGGAATTTATTTAGCAGGAACTTGTTCATGGTAATGCTGGAATATTTTGGGGGCAGACACTGCAACATTGTTACCCACTGAAGTGGTGGAAGTTCCCTAACTAGACACTGGTTATGTTCTCTGGGTGAAACTCTCCATCGTATCTACGACCTCTAGTTCTGTCTCTGGGGGGTTGCGTCTTCATCAGTGTTCTCCATGGCATTATATCACACAGGCATTGGAATGTGTGACTTCTTTTGCATTACTGCTTTTGGAGGCTGCTTCTAGCTCATAAAATATTAAGATCAATAATTGCATTAATTCTTGATAAAAACTTTCTTTAAAAGCCAAGCTCAGGTATCTTTGGCAATAAACATCCTCAAAAAACAAACAGGTGTCTGATCTATTTGTATCAGGGCAGTTCCATGGACTAGTAATCACACCCACATATTTTCCTAAGCATAATTTAAAATTTTTCTTTTGTTTCCTATTGTCTTTTCCATGCCACTCCTTTGTAGGTAATGGTGTCTATCTAAAGCCATTGGACATGAGTAAGACAACTGTACACATAATCTTCTCTCTTCTCAGTGCTGGTTTCTATGAGTCTTTGTTTTTTAAAGACAATCTAAAACTTTCTCTGAAACTTTGACCTTCCAAGCAGTAGGACAGTTCTTCAAAACTCCACATCTATGGACTGTGTCTATCAACAGTAATATATGCTTGAAGACTGGCCAACTTTCTGCTAAGGTCATCTACTTACCATAATAACTTGTCAATGGGATCAACAATTGCAAGCACATACAATTTTTGTCAATTGTTCCAACCTTTCCCCTAGACTTACCATTTAGTAGCCATGTCAGCTTTCCTTGTTGTATAATCTTTCTAGTATTGGATGTCAGTTTCCTCATTGTCTGAAGCATTACTCAGGATCACTTGCCAGCTGTTGAAATGAACAATTCCAATGTGTCAGTGGTTTAACACATACAACTTTATTTTTGACAACATCCATCCAATGCATATGGAGGGAGGCTCTCTTCCATGCTGTATTTTAGGGACCTAGCTTCCTCCATTGTATCATTCCATCTTTTCTAGGGCTTCATGTTTTAGTGGATTATGTGCAACTGGCCAGAGGTGGGGCACACCAAGGAGGCTATAAAGGTTGTACCTGGAAGAGGTACATGCTATCTTTTTGGCCAGGCTCAGTCGTATAGTCCCATCTAACTATAGGTGATCCTGGAAAATGTAAATTTATCTGTGCATCTGGGAGGAGGAAGAACTCTAGTAAACTTAGGCTTGTCTCTGTCATTTATATACATTGATTGTCGGCTGAACTCCAAGCTGTGTAGTGAGAAGGGTGAGAGTGGTAGGAGACCTCTGGAGATCTTGTGGCTCTTCTGGTCTCTCTGAGACATTGTCAGCCCTAGAGCCTGGTCTGCTGTTTGTTTGCCTCCACCAGAAGCCTCATTAGGTAGATCATCAGGTTTTATTTTAGGCTCATAAAGAGAAGAAAAGAGGACCTTTGAGGTCCCTTGCATGTTTTCCAGTCACCCCCATGTCAGTGGTATGAATGAAGAAAGGGACCTTGATATGCTGGATCAGTGGATGGGTACAGAGATTTGAATACCCATGCCTCCAGATCCAGTCCTCAGGACTGGACTGTCCGAACATATTCCTGAAAACTGCCCTGAGATTTGCTAGGATGATATCAGGAGCCTGACATGGGACTCAAATGAGCAGGGCATTTTCTGCTCAGTCCTTGAGTTTATGCAGAGTTCTTGTGGCCTGTCAAGAGACATTGCTGTTAGGACACAGGGGGAGGGGGACCTGATGAGTTAATATTCCAGGGAAGGATAGACTTTGGTGGATTTCCTCCACAAAGTTACTAAATTTATTGTCTTTACTTGGATGTTTATAACAGAATTAAGAACTGTGTCCTGTTTGAGAAAGAGGCTGCGAGTTTCCTTAGACCTGTGCTTGCTTCTGAAAAAGTAAATATTGATTTGTCTGTAGATGGAGCCAAAAGAAGTCTGTTTATGGTCCATGTGCTGTGCTTCCACAGAGCTGGGTGAGAGCAGTTTCCTTGACTTCCAGGCGTGCAACTGCCTTTGGAGGAGTCTGAGGAAGTCTGTACACTATGTTTGTCCAGCCAACCACTATCAGCTAGAATATTTTTCTGAGACTGTAAGATTGCACTTCTCTACATGTCTTTTTCCTATTGTGGGACAAATACTGCCTTGGTTAGTATCATCACCTTCACTTTCCTTTTGTACCAGCATCTTTTTTTCTCAGCCAAAGGAATTACATAGTTCACCTATCCCCCTCCCCATCCTGCAGCCACTAGCTTTTCTCCATATTTGAGTCTGTTTCTCTTTTATTGTTGTTTGTTTGTTCATTCATTTGTTTTGTTTTTTTTAGATTCCACATATAAATGAAATCATATTGTATTTATCTTTCCCTATATGACTCATTTCACTTAGTATAATACTAAGTCCATCCATATTGTCACAAATTGCAAGATTTCATTCTTTTTAAAGGCTAAGTAATATTCTATTGTATATATAATATATATACCACATCTTCCTTATCTATTTGTCTATCAATGCACATTTAGGTTGCTATCATATCTTGGATATTGTAAATAATGCTGCAATAAACATATGGGTGCCATAATCTTTTTGAATTTTAGTGTTTTTGTTTTCCTTGGGTAAATACCCAGAAGTGGAATTATTAAATTATATGGTATTTCTATTTTAATTTTTTTAACACCTTGCATAATGTTTTGTACAGTGGCTGTGCCAATTTACATTCCCACCAACATGAGGATTCCTTTTTTCTCTATCCTTCCAGACACTTGTTATTTCTTGTCTTTTTGATACTAGCCATTCTGATTGGTGTGAGGTGATATCTCATTGTGGTTCTGATTTATATTTTCTTGATTATTAGTGACGTTGAGCATCTTTTTATGTGTCTGTTGGCTATCTGTATGCATTTTTTGAAAAACTGTCTAGGCAGATCCTCTGCCCATTAAAAAAATTTTTTTTAACGTTTTATTTATTTTTGGGACAGAGAGAGACAGAGCATGAACGGGGGAGGGGCAGAGAGAGAGGGAGACACAGAATCCGAAGCAGGCTCCAGGCTCTGAGCTGTCAGCACAGAGCCCGAAGCGGGGCTCGAACTCATGGACCGTGAGATCATGACCTGAGCCGAAGTCGGATGCTTAACCGACCGAGCCACCCAGGCGCCCCAAGAAGTGGTTTATATATACAATGGAATACTACTTGGCAATGAGAAAGAATGAAATATGGCCTTTTGTAGCAACGTGGATGGAACTGGAGAGTGTTATGCTAAGTGAAATAAGTCATACAGAGAAAGACAGATACCATATGTTTTCACTCTTATGTGGATCCTGAGAAACTTAACAGAAGACCATGGGGGAAGGGAAGGGGAAAAAAAGTTACAGAGAGGGAAGGAGGCAAACCATAAGAGACTCTTAAAAGCTGAGAATAAACTGAGGGTTGATGGGGAGTTGGAGGGATGGTAAAGTGGGTGATAGGCATTAAGGAGGGCACCTGTTGAGATGAACACTGAGTGTTGTATGGAAACCAATTTGACAATAAATTTCATATTAAAAATAAATAAATAAAAATTAAAAAATAAAAAAAAGAATTTGAAGTCTTGAATAGCCCTAACATTATCTACATATTAAATTTTAGATACATTTTGAGTCAAAATAAAAATTAATGCTCAAAAAAAAAAATAAAGATGGTTTCCTTCAATGTGCAAAAGATTTGTAGTCCCTGTTTATTTTTACACTTGTTTCCCTGGCGTAGGCATATATATATCCAGGAAAATATTGCTGATGTTAATGTACAAGAGATTAATGCCTATGTTCTTTGGTAGTAGTTTTATGCTTTTACATAAAAGGTCTTTAAACCATTTTGATTATAGTTTTGTGTATGATGTAAGAAAGTGGTCCACTTTTTTTTTTTTTTTTTGCAATAGTTGTCCTATTTATTGAAGATACTGTCTTTCCCTGTGGTATATTTTTACTTCTTTTGTTGTAGATTAATTGACCATATAAACATGGGTTTATTTCTGGGCTCTCAAATCTATTTTTTTTTTTAAATCTGCACACATTTGCTAACATTACAAAATCCTAAAGATGAAGTCTTCTGAATAGATCAAAAGAGATGATTCATTACTTACAAAGGAATACCAATTGAGCGGTCATATACTTATCAATAGCAACAAAAGATATCAGAAAGCTGTGTAAATATACATACAGTATAGATATAACATATATAATATACTATCCAATTTGTATGTATATAAAATACTTGTTAATATTCATGTTTTTATCCAGTTAAATTGTCACTAAAAAAAACCCTGCTTGAATTTAAAAAATAGAGAAATATTTTTGAAAGTACTGAAAAGTTAAGGAAAGGTCAAAATCTAGAAGGTAAAAACTGAGAGAGAAAGCCAGGGTTTAAAGCTACTTCTGCTCTGAGGACTTCAAATCCTGAAGAAATCATTGTGAAATGGAGCAAAAAAATGGCAATTTTCTGGTTTGAGGAGACAAAACTCAAGGCCCACTAAGAATAGGGTCTGATAACTATCCACCCACACACAAATTCCAAACTGGACCTTGGGATGTATTCTCGGGGTTGTTGAACTAAAGTTCATCAGTCTTTGTGTTAACTGGTAGCTCTTAATTTGATTAGATCTACAAAGATCTTATTCCTGTATTAGGTCACACTCACAGGTACCTGAAGGTTAGGACTTCAATATATCATTTTGGGGGACACATTAAAATCCAAAACATGTATTTTTTTATTCCTTATTGGGAATTGGTAACTATAGTTGTTGCCTTTTGTAATATGTATCTCATTAGGTTGTTATAAGCATTAAATGAAAAATCAGGTGATATTCAGAGTAATATGACACATTAAGAACTCTGAAGATTTGTTTTTATTGTTACAAGCATTATCCTTGGTGTGGCTGTATGTAAAGTCTTGGTTTCCCTCTCTAAAGTGGAAGAAACCATTCCTTGATGTACATATTTCAAATATATAGTGCTTTGTCAAAGTAGGGTAAAAGTGTTTGCTCAATGAAAAAGTAAAAGTAATTTTTATCCTTGCAACAAATCTGTTTTGGAAAGTTTGGTATGCCTATATTTCAGGTAAGGATATTGTTGTTCTGAGAGCTAATGAAACTTCTTCAAGGAAAAGTAACCAGAAAAGGGTTCAAACGTAAGAAACGTAGAACAAGGGTTCAAATGTAAGCTTCCAATGATCTTTACCAATATCCCTATAATCTGACAGTGAAGAGGGATTATTAATTTATAAGAAACTCAGGGACCAGGGTGTTTTGCCTAGAGGAAATGGTATGCTCCAGCAACATTCTTTCATTGAACGATAATTCAGTAATGAGAGAGTTTTCTTCATTTAGCACATCTATCAACTCTATTTGATGCTGACAAGGTCCTTGGCACTTTCCCCAGCACCTTCAAGAAGCAAGGCAGAGGTGGTACCAGGAGAGTAGTTAGTGCATGTAGGGAACAAGATTATTTTCCAGGTACATTCCTGCCCTGATGTCTTCTTCAGCAGTTGTGGGTAAGAAGTGTGAGACCTAGAACCAGACTCCACTTGCTCTCCTCTTTCCAAGATTCCTGTGCCCCAAACCCCAAAGATCCTACATTTAGCTGGAAAGTCCCTATCCTAAGACATATCTGGGAAGGTCCACAGGAAAGGCTATTTTCTAAGTCCTACTGTGCATCAATGCAAAGTGGTGGCTGCAATGGTGGAAGTTCCACTTGTTCCCCAAGGAAGCAATGCCAAGTGTTGCCCTGTGGAAGGTGAAGATTGTTAACAGTTGAACTTTCTGCAACCATACTTATGCGACAGAGTTTAAACCAAGCACAGCCATGAAGGTAAAATCTTGGCCATGAGACCACATGTGTGTAAACAGGACCCCTCCGAGGGATGTGCTTGTGTCAAGACCACTGGTGCTCCCACTGCAGGAGAGGGGCTCACAGGGAAAGTGCTCCTTGGCCCCTGTTTGCCCATGGTCCATGCTCCTCTGAGGCCCATGCTCCTTTGATTTCTGGGGATGTTCCTCTGTCACCTCCTCCATGGAGTTATAGGGCTGAGGAGAGTTTACTCACTTCTTCCCCTCAGGTGCATCCGTATAAATTTTCCCTGAGAAGATTCTCATCATGCAGTTTCCTTACCCTTCTTTTCCCAGAGCTTCTTTATTTAGACTCCCCAAGAGCCCCCTGCCCTTACTTTATTGAAAATGCTGAATTAAGCCTTTTACAATACGTTCTCTTGGGAAATAGACCATAGGGCCTGAGGGCCCAAGTGTTTAACAAGGGCACCACCTCTGGTGAGCAATGGAAAGAGAGGGGGCACAGTGGAGCCAGAGTTCATAAAACCAGCCTCCAGAACTCATGGAGGGGTCAGTTTAGTGCTTTCTCTGGCAGCCAGAAACAGCAGCAGTGCAGCTTTCTGAAACTGGTGAGTCTCAAGCTGGACCAAGCAGGGAAACTGTGAGGAAGGAGATCATGAGAGGAGAGAGAAATCCAGGAACCTAGTACATAAAGGAAAAGGAACTCTTTCAATAGGGCCTGGTGTACATGCTGACCCTGCTAAGATGCTTAGATCTGGTGTAAGGCTGAGTGGCAGGGACTGACCTCATGCTGTTATTTCATTCAGGGATGAGGCTGAGTCATTTTGTGTCCATAAGTGTTTGCAAACTTCCGTAGACTCCAAGGCCCCCTCCCATACCATGGCTGGGTGACCAAGGTCCTGTGCCTGGCTGGGTGAGAACCTTCCTTTCTGTCCTTGTCTAAATTCATCTATGAGTCAAGGTGGTCACTCCGTTTTCCAGTCTTGGCTTGAGTCTTCTCTTGTAATTTTGTTTATTCAAGACTTGTCTGACCTTTATAGACTGTCAGTATATCATCATCACAGACCATGTTTGGTCAATAGTACTTAGCACAAGGATCACCCCTTTGTAAATGTCAGTCTATCAGTACTGGAACTGGATACTGAATATCAGAACAATGTCCCAGATGCCCAACAAGTCCTCATTGCTCATATTAGGAGGCCTCAGTTTCACTGAGGAAAATACAGAAAGAGAGGAAAAATGGTCCCAGCTCTTATGGAATTTACTAAAACAGAGCCAAAAGTATATTGCTACCTGGGAGAAAATACCAGTGTTATAGGAGGTCTGAAAAGGACATTTTTCCCTGTATCACTAAAAGGTGCTTGGCGACATTCTGGACTCCAGTCTCTCTGCCTGCTCATCCTTTCTTACACTAAATCCTGTAGTTCTCCCCACACCTCGAATACATCCTTCTTCTCCACCTACATGGCCTGCATTCAGATCTTCATCACTTTTCCTTTGTACTGTTCAGGACTCTCTGAAAGCCTCCCTCCCTGCTGTGTGATTCCCTGTGTCCCATCTACAGCACATCATTTCCCTGTTTCAAGTTCTCTGTGCTTCCTTACAGTGTATGTGATAATGCCTCCCCTCAGGTGGGCCTCACAGGGCTGCCCCTGCACACCTTAACCATGTCTCCTGACCCTCTGCTCTCCTGCTTGCTTCCCCCAAAGAACTTAGGATCTATCACCCCCTAGCACCTCACCACCAATCATACTGATCATCCACATTGATGTTTCTTCTCTTACCATTCCCTACACAGAGAGTCCTTCTCCCCCAGGTGGATTTGCCTCGTTTTTGTATCCTTCTCTGATGCTCTCAACTCCTTGTGTCTCTGGGCCTAGCAGGACTTCAGGAGATCATAGCCCCATTTTCTCTCCACAACACCTGAAGTTAAATATCATTTATCTATTTCGTAAATGAGGGACGTATATGTCATAGAGTTTAAATTTTTGTAATGTTTATTCTTGAGAGAGAGCGAGCGAGCAAGCATGAATGCGGGAGGGGCAGAGAGGGAGAGGGGGAAACACAGAATCTGAAGCTGGCTCTCATCTCTGAACTATCAGCACAGAGCCTGATGTGAGCTCAAATGAGATCATGTCCTGAGCCGAAGTCACTTGCTTAACCGACTGAGCCACCCAGGCGCCCCTATCATAGAGTTTAAATAGCTCACAGAATCATACAATGAGTATAAGAGCCAGACTTGGAATTCACTTGTCGGAGGCCAACTTTGAACCATATCACATTGCTTCATTCATCTGTGCTTTTGTCTCTTTCCCACTGTTTGTAAGATCAACTTTATTAGAGTCACAACTATAATGTCTTAAAAGGGTTGTTAAGTCAATTTTCCTCTATTAATTAGGATACCAGTGTTTGGTTAATCCATGCCATACATTTGTATGCATAATATTAAGACCAGGTACAGGGAAGCCACTGAGTATTTTCTTGCTTATTCAAGTAGAGTGGGTCACTCTGAGGATATAGAACTTGAGGTTCATGGAAAGGACAAGCATTTTCTAAAAATGTAACTATGTTTTCTTTCCTTTTTAAATTTCTTTTGTTTTAATTTTTTAATGTTTATTTATTTTCGATGGGGGAGGAGCAGAGAGAGAGGGAGATGCAGAATCAGAAGCAGGGTCTGAGCTGTCAGCACAGAGCTTGACATGGGGCTTGAACCCACAAACTGTGAGATCATGACCTGAGCTGAAGTCAGATGCTTAACTGACTGAGCCACCCAGGTGCCCCAATCCTTCTTAAATTTCTGATTCACATTGAGAGTCATTTTCCTAATCACATATGAAAATGAAGGACAGAACTGATACATAATTGTTCCTTCTATAGTTTTAGCTCCTGAATCCTTGGCTTGTTTTAAAGCCCTATAATCAGTAGAAAGTGTGTGTGTGTGTGTGTGTGTGTGTGTGTGTGTGTGTGTGTGTGTGTGTGCATTATATAATCTACATTTGGAAAGTCTGGGATTTTTGGAGTGAAATTCCTTGGATTTTATATTTTTTGACAGCTAGTCTAACACCTTCTCTCACACAATTTATTCTTTCTGAAGATATTTGTCATATAGGACAGATGAGCAGGGTCAATAATCCCACTTGATTATATTGATTATTTGCTGCCTGAGCTCTTTCTTTTAGTCTGTCTTGACTAGCTGACTCTCTTCTGCTTCTTTGGCTATGACAGCCCTTACTGTCAGTCTTCTTAGTACTTGGCCACTCTGTTCTTTGTTTAGTAGTGAGGTAAATAAGATGGTACCCAACAAAAGAAACAAAAAATCAAAGTATATGAGCATACAGATCATAGATTCCATATAGATAGGATAACTGGATTTTGGCTATAAGGAATCACAGACAGTGCTGCTTACCAGATAAATAGATCCTGTATAGGTTTATATACTTGAACCATACTTATTTATCTAGCTCATAATCTACCTTTGGTGAACCTACTGGTGTATCCTCAGTACACCAAAATATGAAATACATAGGCGTTTCTTTTTTAAAATTGTTTAAAACATTTATTTACTTTTGAGAGACAGAGAGATATAGAGCTTGAGAGGGGTAGGGGCAGAGAGAGAGGGAGACACAGAATCCGAAGCAGGCTCCAGGCTCCAAGCACAGAGCCCAACACAGGGCTTGAACTCACAAATGGTGAGATCATGACCTGAACCCAAGTCAGACTCTTAATGTACCCCTTAAACTGTAAGACTTTTCTAAGGAATCCAAACCAAAGAAAGCACTCTTGAGAGCACAAAGCACAAGAGAAACACAGGAAATAACCCAGTATGAGTGATAAACACTGTGTTTTTAAAAGGGCAATCCTGGGGCACCTGGGTGGCTCAGTTGGTTGAATGTGGGACTCTTGCTTTCGGCTCAGGTCATTATCTTTTGATTTGTGGGTTTGAGCCCTGCATTGGACTCCATGCTAGATGTGAGGCCTACTTGGGATTCTCTCTCCCTCTGTCTCTGCTCTTCCCCCCCTCCTGTGCATTCTCTCCCTGTCTCGAAATAAATAAATAAACTTTAAAAAAAAGTGAAATCCTGTTTGGTACTAGAAGATATTATTCTTCTTGGGTGGAGTCAAGGGATGCCCTACCTCCATTCCAATGTTTCCTAAAGAATAAAAATTGGAAACCCTGAAGTCAGGCCCTGTCCAAGTATATGGATTAGGGGGCTGGGCTTTTCTAGGACCTCCATGTATTCTGCTGAACAGAGCTCTCCATAAGCTAGTCCTAAACTCTGAAGGAAAGTGGGGCTTAGTAAGTAATTGTGCTTGTTGAGGCTAAACAATATATAGTGGCTGAAAGCAGAGACTTTAGAGTCAGACTCTTTTGTCACAGACTTGGCTTCAGTACTTACTGGATGTATAATTTTTATCAAAAAAGTTTGCCCCTCTTTGTTCCTTTCAATTATCTGGAAAATTAGGATAACAATACTATTACTCTTAAGTGTTTATTTAAAGGACTAAATGTGCTAATGAATATAAACATTCGGCGTAATGTGTAGCACATGGTAACTGTTCAGTTAATGTCAGCAAATATTGATATGGTGATGATGATGATGATGGTGATGATATTGATTATTCAAAAACTTCATTGAGATAGGTTAAGAGACCCATGGAAACCTGAATTTTACTCCATATAGAACACATATTTTCTATGTTAATGTATTTTGTCCTACATTTTAAGGGACTCTGGATTTTTAACTTGTACAGAATACTTTACATGGCCTCACCCAGCAACTACTCCACTGCTCCAGTCTCCGAATTCCTCCTCATCTGCTTCCCTAACTACCAGAGTTGGCAGCATTGGTTGTCTCTGCCCCTCAGCCTCCTTTTCCTCCTGGCCATGGGGGCCAACGTCACCCTCCTGCTCACCATCCAGCTGGAGGCCTCTCTGCACGAGCCCATGTACTACCTGCTCAGCCTCCTCTCCCTGCTGGACATCGTGCTCTGCCTGACTGTCATCCCCAAGGTCCTGGCCATCTTCTGGTTTGACCTCAGGTCCCTCAGCTTCTCTGCCTGCTTCCTCCAGATGTTCATCATGAATTGCTTCCTTGCCATGGAGTCCTGCACATTCATGGTCATGGCCTATGACCGCTATGTGGCCGTTTGCCACCCACTACGATACCCATCCATAATCACCGACCATTTTGTGGTTAGAGCTACCATATTTGTTGTGGCCCGGAATAGCCTCTTTTTCCTTCCTGTTCCAGTCCTTTCTTCCCGACTCAGATATTGTGCAGGGAACATCATCAAGAACTGCATCTGCACTAACCTGTCTGTGTCCAAACTCTCCTGTGATGACATCACCTTCAACCGGCTCTACCAGTTTGTGGCAGGCTGGACCCTCCTGGGCTCTGACCTCATCCTTATTGTTCTCTCCTACTCCTTCATCCTGAAAGCTGTGCTAAGGATCAAGGCTGAGGGTGCTGCGGCCAAGGCCCTGAGCACGTGCGGTTCCCACTTCATCCTCATCCTCTTCTTCAGCACCATCCTGCTGGTTCTGGTCATCACTAACCTGGCCAGGAAGAGAATTCCCCCAGATGTCCCCATCCTGCTCAACATCCTGCACCACCTCATCCCCCCAGCTCTGAACCCCATTGTTTATGGTGTGAGGACCAAAGAGATCAAGCAGGGAATCCAGAAACTACTGAGAAGGTTGTAAGAGGTAAAATGGATAACAACTAACCCAGGGAATAGAAATTGATAGTGGGCAATTGTTTTTATGATGCATAGGGACTTTATATTTTTTTAATTTTATTTTTAATTTTTTAAAATTTACATCCAAATTAGTTAGCATATAGTGAAACGATGATTTCAGGAGTAGATTCCTTAATGCCCCTGACCCATTTAGCCCATCCCCCCCTCCCACAACCCCTGCAGTAACCATCAGTTTGTTCTCCATATCTATGGGTATCTTCTGTTTTGTCCCCCTCCCTGTTTTTATATCATTTTTGTTTCCCTTCCCTTACGTTCATCTGTTTTGTCTCTTAGTCCTCATATGAGTGAAGTCATATGATATTTGTCTTTCTCTGACTAATTTCACTTAGCATAATACCCTCCAGTTCCAACCATGTAGTTGCAAATGGCAAGATTTCATACGTTTGATAGCTGAGTAATATTCCATTCTATATATGTACCACATCTTCTTTATCTATTCATCCATTGATGGACATTTGGGCTCTTTCCATACTTTGGCTATTGTTGATAGTGCTGCTATAAACATGGGGGTGCATGTGTCCCTTTGAATCAGCACACCTGTATCCCGTGGATAAATGCCTAGTAGTGCAATTGCTGGGTCGTAGGGTAGTTCTATTTTTAGTTTTTTGAGGAACCTCCATACTGTTCTCCAGAGTGGCTGCACCAGCTTGCATTCCCACCAACAACGCAAAAGAGATCCTTGTTCTCTGCATCCTCACTGCAGAGAAGTGGCTGTTCTTGTGCCAGTACCATACTGTCTTGATGATTACAGCTTGGTAGTATAGCTTGAAGTCTGGGATTGTGATGCCTCCTGCTTTGGTTTTATTTTGCAAGATTGCTGTGGCTATTCAGGGTCTTTTCTGGTTCCATACAAATTTTAGGATTATTTGTTCTAGCTCTGTGAAGAATGCTGGTGTTACTTTGGTAGGGATTGCATTGAATATTAAATTGCTTTGGGTAGTATCGACATTTTAACAATATTTGTTCTTCCTATCCAGGAGCATGGAATCTTTTTCCATTTTTTTGTGTCTTCTTCAATGTCTTCCATAAGCTTTCTATAGTTTTCAGCATGTAGAATTTTCACCTCTTTGGTTCGATTCATTCCTACGTATTTTACGTTTTTTGGTGCAACTGTAAATGGTATTGATTCCTTGATTTCTCTTTCTGTCACTTCATTGTTAGTGTATATGAATGCAACCGATTTCTGTGCATTGATTTTATATCCTGCAACTTTGCTGAATTCATGAATCAATTCTAGCAGTTTTTGGTGGACTCTTTGGGTTTTCCATATAGAGTATCATGTCATCTGTGAAAAGTGAAAGTTGACCACCTCCTGGCTGATTTGGATGCCTTTTATTTCTTTGTGTTGTCTGATTGCAGAGGCTAAGACTTCCAATACTATATTGAATAACAGTGGCGAGAGTGGACATCCCTGTGTTGTTCCTGACCTTAGGGGGAAAGCTCTCAGTTTTTCCCCATTGAGGATGATATTAGCGTTGGGTCATTCATATATGGCTTTTATGATCTCGAAGTATGCTCCTTCTATCCCTACTTTCTTGAGGGTTTTTATCAAGAAAGGGTGCTGTATTTTGTCAAATGCTTTCTCTGCATCTATTGAGAAGATCATATGGTTCTTGTCCTTTCTTTTATTGATGTGATGATCATGTTAATTGTTTTGCAGGTATTGAACCAACCCTGCATCCCAGGTATAAATCCCATTTAGTCGTGGTGAATAACTTTTTTAGTGTATTGTTGGATCTGGTTGGCTACTATCTTGATGAGGATTTTTGCAACCATGTTCATCAGCGGTTATTGGTCTATACTTCTCTTTTTAGTGGGGTCTCTGGTTTTGGAATCAAGGTAATGCTGGCTTCCTAGAAAGAGTTTGGAAGTTTTCATTCCATTTCTATTTTTTGGAACAGCTTCAAGAGAATAGGTGTTAACTCTTCCTTAAATGTTTGGCAAAATTCTCCTGGAAAGCCATCCGGCCCTGGACTCTTGTTTTTTGGCGATTTTTGATTACTAATTCGATTTCCTTACTGGTTATGGGTCTGTTCAAATTTTCTATTTCTTCCTGTTTCAGTTTTGGTAGTGTATATGTTTCTAAGAATTTGTCCATTTCTTCAGATTACCTATTTTATTGGCATATAATTGCTCATAATATTCTCATTATTGTTTCTATTTCTGTTGTGTTGGTTGTGATCTTTCCTCTTTCATTCTTGGTTTTATTTATTTGGGTCCTTTCCTTTTTCCTCTTGATCAAAGTGGCTAGTGGTTAATCTATTTTGTTAATTCTTTCAAAGAACCTGCTTCTTGTTTCATTGATATGTTCTACTGTTTTTTTTTTGGGGGGGGGGTTTCTATAGCATTAATTTCTGCTCTGATCATTATTATTTCCTGTCTTCTGCTAGTTTGGGGTTTTATTTGCTGTTCTTGCTCCTTAAGGTGTAAGGTTAGGTTGTGTATCTGAGATCTTTCTTCCTTCTTTAGGAAGGCCTGGATTGCTACATACTTTCCTCTCATGATTGCCTTTGCTGCATTCCAGAGATTTTGGGTTGTGGTGTTATCATTTTCATTGGCTGCCATATACTTTTTAATTTCCTCTTTTTAAAAAAAAATTTTTTTTTAAGTTTATTTATTTTTGGGACAGAGAGAGACAGAGCATGAATAGGGGAGGGTCAGAGAGAGAAGGAGACACAGAATCTGAAACGGGCTCCAGGCTCTGAGCTGTCAGCACAGAGCCCGACGCAGGGCTCGAACTCACAGACCGCAAGATCATGACCCGAGCTGAAGTCGGCCGCTCAACCGACTGAGCCACCCAGGCGCCCTTAATTTCCTCTTTAACTGCTTGGTTAGCCCATTCATTCATTAGTAGGATGTCGTTAGTCTCCAAGTATTTGTTACCTTTCCAAATTTTTTCTTGTGATTGATTTCGAGTTTCATAGCATTGTGGTATGAAATTATGCATGGTATGATCTTGATCTTTTTGTACTTAGGGATGATTTGTGTACTGGTATATGGTCTATTCTGGAGAATGTTCCATGTGCACTGGAGAAGAATGTATATTCTGCTGCTTTAGGATGAAATGTTCTGAATATATCTGTTAAGTCCATCTGGTCCAGTATGTCATTCAAAGCCATTGTTTCCTTGTCGATTTTTTGATGAGATGATCTGTCCATTGCTGTGAGTGGGGTGTTGAAGTCTCCTACTATTATGGTATTACTATCGATGAGTTTCTTGTTGTTTATGATTAGTTGATTAATATATATGGGTGCTGCCACATTTGGCACATAAATGTTTACAATTGTTAGGTCTTCTTGGTGGATAGACCCCTTGATTACGATATAATGCCCTTCTGCATCTCTTGATACAGTCTTTATTTTAAATCTAGATTGTCTGATATAAGTATGGCTACTCAGGCTTTCTTTTGTTTACCATTAGCATGATAAATGGTTCTCCATCCCCTTACTTTCAATCTGTAGGTGTCTTTAGGTCTAAAGTGGGTCTCTTGTAAACAGCATATAGATGGATCTTGTTTTCTTATCCTTTCTGTTACCCTATGTCTTCTGATCAGAGCATTGAGTCCACTGACATTTAGAGTGAGTACTGAAAGATAGGAATTTACTGCCATTATGATGTTTGTAGAGTTGGAGTTTCTTGTGGTGTTCTCTGGTCCTTTCTAATCTTTTGTTGCTTTTGGTATTTATTTATTTGTGTGTGTGTGTGTGTGTGTGTGTGTGTGTGTGTGTGTGTGTATATTTATCTTTTCTCCCCTCAGAGTCCCCCCTTAAAATTTCTTGCAGGGCTCATTTACTGGTCACAAACTCATTTACTTTTTGTTTGTCTCAGAAACTTTTTATCTCTCCTTCTATTTTGAATGACAGCCTTGCTGGATAAAGAATTCTTGGCTGCATATTTTTCTGATTCAGCACACTGAATATATCCTGCCACTCCTTTCTGGCCTGCCCGGTTTCTGTGGATAGGTCTGCTGCAAACCTAATCTGTCTTCCCTTGTAGGTTAGGGACTTTTTTTCCCTTGCTGCTTCATGATTCTCTCCTTGCCTGAGTATTTTGTGAATTTGACTAGGATATGCTTTGTTAATCGTTGGTTTTTGTTGAATCTACTGGGGGTCCTCTGTGCTTCCTGGATTTTGATGTCTGTGTCTTTCCCCAGGTTAGGAAAGTTTTCTGCTATAATTTGCTCTCATAACCCTTCTACCCCTATTCTCTCTCTTCCTCTTCTGGGACCCTTATGATTCTAATGTTGTTCCTTTTTAATGAGTCACTGATTTTCTAATTCTTTTTTTTTTTAACGTTTATTTATTTTTGAGACAGAGAGAGACAGAGCATGAATGGGGGAGGGTCAGAGAGAGAGGGAGACACAGAATCTGAAACAGGCTCTGGGCTCTGAGCAGTCAGCACAGAGCCCGACATGGGGCTCGAACCCACATACCGTGAGATCGTGACCTGAGCCGAAGTCGGACGCTTAACCGACTGAGCCACCCAGGCGCCCCACTGATTTTCTAATTCTTAAATCGTGCTCTTTTGCCTTAATCTTCCATTATTTTTCTGCTTCGTTATTCTGTATAAGTTTGTCATCTATATCGCTGATTCTCTGTTCTGCCTCATCCATCCTTGCCACCGCTGCATCGATCTGTGATTGCAGCTCAGTTATAGCATTTTTAATTTCATGCTGGCTATTTTTTACTTCTTTTATCTCTTCAGAAAGGGAGTCTAATCTGTTTTCAACTCCAGCTAGTATTCTTATTATCGTGATTCTAAATTCTGGTTCAGACATCTTGCTTGTGTCTGTGTTGGTTAAATACCTGGCTGTCGTTTCTTCGTGCTCTTTCTTTTGGAATGAATTACTTTGTTTTGTCATTTTGAAGGGAGAAAAGGATTTAAGGAGGTAGAAAAATTGAAATGAAAATTTAAAAAATATTAAAATTAAAAATTAAAAAAACACACAAATCGAATAGATGACGAGTTTTGGTCTGGGTGTTGGTCTACGTGTGTTTTGGTCTGGGTAGTGAAAGTTGTTTGACAGATTAGAGAAAGAAAAAAGAGGGGGGAGAAAAGAAACAAAAAAGAAATCGTTTGAGAATTTGAAAAAATGAATACACTGAAGTAGACTAAAATGAGATGATGAGGGTAAAATAAATTAGAAAAAATATACACAAAAGTAAAGAATATAGTAGAAAAAATTAAAGAAAAATATTTTCCATAAAAATTAAAAATAAATATGAATATTTTTGTTTTTTGTATTCAAGAAAAAATGAAAAAGAGGAAAAAGATAAAAAAAGAAAAAAGAAATCGTTTGAAAATTTGAAAAAGTGAATACACTGTAGTAGACTAAAATAAAATTATGGAAGTAAAATAGAATTTGAAAAAATTGCCATAAAAGCAAAAATACAGTAATGAAAATTAAATAAGAATATTTTTAATAGAAATTGAAAGTAAAAATGAAGTTTTTCTCTTTCTGCATTCAAGAAAAAGAAAAGAAAGGAAAAAGAGATGAAAAAAGAAAGAAAAAGAAAAAAAGGAAATTGAAAATTTGAAAAGGTGAATACACTGAAATAGACTAAAATAAAATGATGGAAGTAAAGTATAAATTGAAAAAAATTACACAAAAGTAAAAAATATTGTAATAAAACTTAAAAAATATTTTTAATATCTTAATATTTTAATAAAAATTGGAAATAAAAATGAATTTTTCTTTCTGTATTCAAGAATTGTAAAAGATAAAAAGAAAAAAAAGAAAGAAAATTGAATAGATGAACTTGCTAACAGATTGAAGTAGGACTGAAATTGCTTTGTTTTCCCTTAGAAGTGAGTCTATGTAGCTCTTTATAGTCCATAAATCAAGCCATCAGTGAGACTTGTGTTTGAAGACCAAAGTTGGCCCATTTGGGTGGGGCTCAGTGTAACAGCTCTGCTCTCCACTAGATGGCACTGCTAGCCTACTTGGGTGGATTGTTTCGGTGCTTGTAGGTGCATACGCGCATGCGTGGGAGCGGTGAAAATGGCATCACCCAGCTACCCAGTCTGTTCTCCCAGATCAGCAATCGTGCCCTGGTCCTCTGTCTTCAGCTCTCATCGACTCTCTGCTTTTTCACTCTCTGTGACCAGGCCCCAGGCATTACCTCTCTCCCGAGTTTTGTCTCAGATGCAGCTATTTTCCCCGGCCCCTTACTTCCAAAGGACTGTGGCTTTGACCAGCTCTGCCCCTCTGTGGGAGGGTGTCACTGAGCAATGGCTGAATGAGCAATGGCCGAATATTGGCTGCACCCAGGAATGCTTGCTGGACCCTGCTGCTGCCTGTGCCCGGAGACTGTGGCCAGGTGCCAGCCCGTCCCAGAAAAAGTTTGTGAGACAGAGTAGCAGCAGTGTTGCAGGGTTTATGGAAAATCACAACACACATCTGGCACCAGGCTTCACACTTAATGACCTTGTTCCAGCACCAACGAATGTGGCCATTTTCTGGAGTCTGCTGGGACCAGGTGGCTTCACCAGTCTCTACCAAATGTCCTCCCAGCAGTGGAACTGCTTTTTCCCATGTGGCCCGAGAACCTCCTGGACCCCACTCTGCTCCTGGGGATTTTCCCTTCCCACCAGTGCACCGCCAGGTATCGAGCTGAGGAGTTCCAGCCTTTGCACTTCCCTTGTTTACAGTCTTAATGGAATTTAAACCCTCTCCTTTCTCCCTTTTTAGTTTAGTCCCTGTGGCTATTTCCAATTTTCTACTTTCTCTCCAGCTGCTTTTGGGCAGGGGGTGCTTTTCCCGTATGCTCCCACCCCCTCCCCCCAGTCTCCATCCTCTCTCTGCCCACAAAAGCGGTTCCCTACCTTTCACAGCTTCAGTCTCCCCACGTTCAGCTCTGTGCGCTGCGTACCTGCTGAATTCTGTGGTTCAGGTTGTGCAGATTGTTGTTTTAATCCTCCAATCAGTTTTCTAGGTGTGTAGGATGGTTTAATGTTGGTCTGGCAGTATTTCATGGATGTGAGACACACAAAAAGCTTCCATGCTTTTCTGCCATCTTAGCTCCTCTGGGACTGTAAACAGTTACTGCAGGAATAAGTTTGGATTTCACATTCTCCAAATTTTCAATTGAATTATGGGGTATTCATATCCTGGGTCCTGTTTTCTCTGAACTGACTGGAACCTTAGTTTTGCATTATGGAGTTTCTGGCAGTTTCTTGGCCTCACCTGTGTGAGAAGGATGTGTCAAGCCATAATTACAGGACCTTAATTAGAACAATACTGTTTTCCAAGTAAAGAAGTAATGGTATTCCACTCACATTCAGTGCCTCTGAGTTTCCTCAATTGCTTAATACTTAGATATGTATTATTTCTCTTGTTTCTACCTGACACAGTTCAAGCTGGTTTTGTGTCATGAATGGGTCTCCTGTGGAGATACAGAGTTGGCTCCAGAACTTTGATTCTTATCATGAGGGAATGACATGTGTCACTCACTGCCTTCTCTAAGCCCTCCCAGACATTGTCCATATACTTACTTAATGCCACTTTCCTGGAGTATGAATTTCCTGTAATTCTCTCCTTTAATATTTGATGAATTAAAACATTTTAAGATGACTCATTTTTGTGAGTTTGTGCTTTGTTTCAAGTGAAAGTGTGTCTCCTGTATTCAGATGTGCTTCACTAACTTTTGTCTTCATCCTCTCGTATATGACTGCCATCAGCCTTCAGGCACTATCTGCATCCCCACTTTTTTTCTGTTTATCTTAGTTATACAGGTAAATTGACTTATTCAGTCTACTTTCAGCTCTGTTGTGTCAATCCTCACATCCTGTGCTGGTGCCAAAATAGTGTCCTCTGGGATCCAGACATCCATATTAGTGGGTTATTTGAACAAGGATAAGTGTGTTTCATTCTTTGCAATTCCCTTCCTGCTTATGCCCTGAAAATGGTAGGGACTCAGATATTGGCCAGTGTTTCCTGGGATTAATTTACCTTGGCAACAGATCCCCCTTTTGGATACTGAGAGTGTCACATATAAGAGCCTTTTGAGAATATCTTCTAACATACCTAGCTGATCTATGATGACGGTAGTTATTTGGGGGGAATTTATAAAATAATTTATCATTCTTATAGCATTATCTTTCACCAAAGTAGTAGCTTTGATCCACTCTCTCTTCTCTGTTCCACAGGTCCAAAGATTGATCCTGACCAAAGTATGAACTTCTCAAGCACTGTTCTATTCGCCCATCATTTCAGTTACTCTTAGCTCATTATTTTCAGATTATGCCCACTGATATTTTTTCTTAAAGTCTATGTTCAAGAATCTTCTCCCACATAGAAAACCAGTACGTGTCTTCATTTGACAAACTGTCAGTTTCAATGGAAACTCCACCTACTTTTACAATCCTTCCCTTTATTCACCCCAGCAGAATTAATCTATTTTTAGCCACGTGTGTATCTCCCTCTGATACTAGATTATTAATTCCTCTGAGTTTGTTGAAGAGTTTTATTTGTCTTCTTAACTTTATGTACTGAGAGCTGGTAACACAATTATTTACTTATTTGTTATTTTGTTGAACTACAGTGAATAATTGATATGAATTATGTTTTTATTATTTCTTCTGAAAATTTCTTAGGGGAAGATCAAGTTGTTAATATAATGTATTTTTCAAAACACTTTACAAAAACCTTATATAGCTCACAGTTCAGTGTGGTGTTATATACCAAAGAACTTAAGACTATTTCTCTTGGAATAAGATAAGAAGGAATCTTTATTTATTTGAATCCCAGGTATACCATTGTGGCCACTGACTAGATGTGTAACTTTTTACTCACTGATCTGAGCTCTCGTTTTCTCATGTAAGAAGAGTGATAACTGACTTTTATTATGTGATTTATCAGATTATTGGTTGACAATCTATGGAAAGCTTTTCAACCATATACTTAAACATGCTAATAACTTTTAGATGGCAACTCATTTCATCATTTTCCTATAAACATTGATTTCTCAAATGTCTTCAGAAGAAGATGCTCTTCATTATTTTATATACCACAATGCATTTCAGAGATGCTTTGCCTTTCCCTGTGTGTCATTCCTCTTCCCCAGTGCAATTTCTTGATTATTGTGCACCACTGTCTTATAAAATCCTTTCCTTACTTAAAGCTCAGGGTCATGTTGTACCATGGCACCCTCAATCGTTTCTTGTTCTAACTCATCTTTTAAAACCTTGGTCTTGCTGCCTCAGTTTAGATGTTGGCAGTTGCCTAATAGTCTGGTTGGAATGGATCCAGACTAAAAGCACCTCTATTCACAATGAAAGACTCTAGGCTGTACATGAACAGAGAACAGAAAAAATTTTAAAAATGATATGAAGTTACCCAGTGAGGAGCATATGCTCACAGAGTCGCTACATATATTTCTACAATTTTTTATGTTACTATTTTATTTTTTTTAATTTAGAAAGTTTTAATTTTTTTATAATTTACCTCTTAAAGCACACAAAAATGTTTGGTAGATTGTCCACATTGGCAATCACTTTTTTTTTTTAATTTCTGGATACTCAGAATTTCATATCTATAGGGATTTTAAAGTCACCAAATCTAGAGTCCTCTTGGAATTTCCACTAAAGACTATTTGATAAATAAGAATTCAAGATTTGCTTAATTTCCTCATTGATAAGAAACTATCTTCTGCCACTTGGGACAGAAAGCGTTGATTTCTGTTTCGGATTTTAAAAAGAGACCCTCTCACTTGCCCGCAGTTTTTCCTTGGGCCCATATGGAAACTTTCTGGTGAATTAAATTTCTAGTACTAGCTTCAGTCATTTTAACAATATTCCATTTGGGAGCTTGCAGAACTGATAGTTCTAAAACAGGTATAATATTCACTCCCTTTCCACATAATTTCTCATTTCCTTATACCGTGCTTTCTCCTATATAAGTCCTATTAGGTTACTGATTGTTGCTCACTTTTGCATTTCCTACTGAGACAAGCAGAATAACAAACACATAAAAGATGTTTAGCAGATGCATATGAAATAGATTAACAAAATGTGAAATGCAGTAAAATGAGAGAATGAAATGATATGTGGAATGAAGTATATAATAAAATGGAATGTGAGAGGTAAATTTTATATTTAGGAGTGTGGTTCTAAATGACTGGTATCTCTAATACAGTCAAACACTCCAAGCATGGGATTCTCTGGGCAAAGTGCTACAAACCTCTGTTTTTTCTTTCTTTTTGTATTTAAATGCATACATCTTTCCTTCACCTTTGGAAGTATGTAGGTTTATGTAAGAATGTGTGTAGGCTTAGGCAGGTAGGTATGTTTGTGCAGGATGTAATACTTCAAGGAACCATGAGGACAGGAAACTCAAAGTATCTTTGTTATCTTTTGACTTGCAAGAGAGGCAACATTATATCTTTAGCAATTTCAGGGAGCCCAGCAAAGAACATAAGGCAAGAAGTTGAAGAGTCACATACTGGCAGCTGACTACTAAATGAATAAGACCTCCACTTAGAGGAAACTTTACATAGTACCTTCAAAATATCCATTTAAACAGTTAGCACAAGATGAGTCAGTTAGAGAAAGAAAAGAACTGTATGTATCACTTGCATGTGGAATCTAAAAAATATCAAACCTGTAAAAAACAGAAAGTAGAATGGTAGTTACCAAAGGATGGAGGGTGGAGGGATAAGATTGATAGTGTTTAAGGGTACAAACTTCAAATGAGTAGTAAATAGGCCATAGAGATCTAGTGTACAGTATAAGGAATACAGGCAATAATATTATACTATAATTATGTAACATGATAAATATTGCTACAACAGCAATCATATTACAATATATAAGTGTAGCAAAGTAATACTTTCTGTACACCTTAAATTTATGCAATATTGTGTGTCAAGTTTATTCAATATGAAAACAGTTTTAGGAGAAGTAGTACTTTTATCTTAGAGTTTTCATTCCACCTTGTGTATAAGAGAATGAGAATGTACACCTTAGATATTCATGTTTGAGAATCCAAACATGCAGAGATTAATACCCACCAGACTATACATTATTCTAACAGGTACATCATTCCACTAAACATAATTTTGGTGGAAGGTCTGTGGGTTAGCCCAAAACATGTAAAGTGTAGTTCAGATGTGCATTTAGAAGCGATGTTGAATGGAGAAACTGAGAGAGGAAAATCATTAAACCAACTTTGAGATATAAGTATCTGGCTTTTTTTTTTTTTCTGTGTGAAGTGATGAATGTTCAAAATGTCTAAGACTTTGATATTTTTCCTCATGAACTTTTATATTACCAAGGAAGATGTCAGTTACACCAAGAACTACAGCTCCAAGTAGAGAGACAAAATTGAGAAAAGGATAGCTGTAGAGCTTTAAACATTGATTGGAGGAAAGGGTCGTCCAACTCGAGGGAATAGGGACAGGGAGATGCTAGTGTTCATGTCATTAGAACACTGGACAGTCTGATGTCTAACACTGCATAAAGTTGTGTCCAGACCTGTGCTAACTAAGGGGTAGGATTACATTAATCTGAAATCAGAGCCCACATGCAGAGATTTGAGGAAAGGGAGAAGTTACTTTCCTGATGAGAAAATTTGTCTTAATTTAAGACTCTCCTCTTCTCCCCACAGCTGTGGTGGAATGGAGCTGTGTAGAAGACCTCCCCCCCTTCCATAAGAGGCAACAGTTGGCTTGTGCTTTGGGGGGAAACATGGCAGAATTAGTAACTCAGGATGATGGATGGTCCAGGAATCATCCAAAGAGAACTAAAGCACCAACTTGAGTTTATCTGGGCTCTTCAACATTTCACTTGTTAACCTAAAAAATAAAACAGAAAGTTATTTTACCAGCCAAATGAGTTTATCAGGAATAGCAGAGAATCGCAATGCAGGACATGCTATGGCAAAACCATAGGCAAACCAAACAAACAAAGGAGAGGACCATTATTTTATGGAGACGAGGGAGGAGGCTGAGATAAGTTGTTTTGAACAAAAGTCCATTGGAGAAAGGCAAGAGTTCAGAGTGATGACAATTTCTCATTGGCTGAGTTGCCAGAGAAACTGGGGTGCCAGTTTCTCCTAGGAGATGCAATGTAGATCTTTCCCTGTTGGGAAATTGACATTTCTTCCTCTATTGATGTTGAATGGTATGGCTCCCCCTTCTGGCTACTGCGCTCTATTTTCATGAGGTTTCCCTTTATTAATTTTCACATACCAAGCATCCTTTTATGGACAACTGGCCATGTCTGCTCCTGTCTCAAAAAGCGTACTCTCTTACTCTGCATCTTTTACCCTGAAAGGGCCAAGCATTTAGAATAGCATCTCCCCAATGAACAAAGTGAGAGATTGAACACAGGCAGAGTGAGTTTGGATTTGGCCTCAATACCACTCAGTTTTATCCTGTTGCTCTGTACTGACGATAGGGTTTAGCTTTCCATCCAAGAGAATTTTCAGAAAGGCGAGGTGAGACGTGGAGCAGAGGCTTGAAACTGGTGACCATTAGAAGACTGATAAAATAGATAATGGATTTAATGGTTTGTGCTCAAGGTTTTAATGGGTACAGAGGAGCAACAGACAAGGACAGGAATCTGACTTTGTCTAGGACTATGATATCAAGGAATATGTAACACTTAGACAAAATGAGACAAAAGGGTTTAGGAAAATGAAACAGGGAAGATTTTCTTTTTTTTTTTCTTTTTTATTAATTTTTTTTAACGTTTATTTATTTTTGAGACAGGGAGAGACAGCATGAACAGGGGAGGGTCAGAGAGAGAGGGAGACACAGAATCTGAAACAGGCTCCAGGCTCTGAGCTGTCAGCACAGAGCCTGACGCAGGGCTCGAACTCACGGACCGCAAGATCATGACCTGAGCCGAAGTTGGATGCTTAACCAACTGAGCCACCCAGGCGCCCCAAAACAGGGAAGATTTTCAATGAGGGAAGAACGTGTGTAAAGTCACAGGGGTGAGGCCAAGCATAAAATTATATACTGGTGTAGCTGAATTAATGTATTTGTGGAAACAGCAAAATTTGAGCTTAAGAGAGTTATTTTTTGTTAATTTTTTAGCCATAAACTCATGGGAACCACAGATGGATGTTTGAAGGGCATGAGATAAATTACATTTTATTCTGGTTATTCCAAAAGAAGCATTGCAGAAGTATTTGAGGGGTTAGGCTAGCAGCAGATGGGTAATTCTAGACTATTGAAGGAATCATACACCAAAGAATGAAATCATATCTGTGGTATTTCAGCTAGACCTAGCCCTTCCTTCTCCCCACTGGTGATGGTGCTATTTTCTAAAAACACAGGGACCCAGGTGACCAAGATCTTGAGTTACTTATCAGGGATACAGGACACGCAGCACTGTCAATCTATTCTCATGACCTCGCTCATAATTTTGTCCCTTGGAAATAATTTTGTGCTTTAGGGACCCATAAACTCACCATTATCTCCCTCATTGGATATTTCTCCTGCCCCCAAATTAAACACCCTTGAGACCCTCATCGAAGGCACTAGCTTTTATCTTTAACATTTAGAGAGGAAGTCCATCTGCGATATTTGTATATAGTGGATATCCAGTTAATTCGTTTAACATTTGTTAAAATGACTATTTCTCCCTAGGGCCCATTTAGTTTGCTTTTCTCATCAATCAGGTGGCTATATCTATCTATCTATCTATCTATCTATCTATCTATCTATCTATCTATCTATATGTATATCTATATATCTATATATCTATCTATATATATCTATATATCTCTATATATCTCTATATATATCTCTCTATATATCTCTATATATCTATATATATATCTATATATATCTATATATATCTCTCTCTCTATATATATATATCTATATATATCTATATATATCTATATATATCTATATAGATATCTATATATATCTATCTATATCTATATCTATATCTATATCTATATCATCTATATCTATATCTATATCTATATCTATATCTATATCTATATATCTATATCTATATCTATATATCTATATCTATATCTATATCTATATCTATCTATCTAGATAGATAGATAGATAGATATATCTGGGCCTATTTCAGGGCTATCTTACTCTTTAGTTGGCTGGATTGTCTACCCTTGTGTCAATAGCACACCATCTTAATTCCTAAAGCTCTGTAATGTTTTGAAATCTGGCAGTCAATATAAGTCATGCAGTTTTGTTCATCTTTAAGACTGACTTTTTCAATTCCCATATGAAGTTTTACATAGGAGTTGGTAAAAAACATGGTGGAGGAGAAACTGCTGGGAATTTGACTGGGATTGCATTGAATCTAGAGATTAACTTTGCGGGAGGGTTGACATCCATACCGTATTAAGTTTTCCAATCCATAACCTCATTTCTGTACGTTATTTAGGTTCCAATTTTGTATCTTTCAGGATAAATATTATGTAATCTTTGTTTAGACTTATTCCCAGGTATTAATTTTTCTGATGCTGTTGTGAATATGTTCTTTGTTTTCTGTTTATTGTCATACACAGCTAAATTGTGTTTTGCCCATGTTTTGGTTGATAAATCTAATCATGTATTAGTTCTAGTATTCTACTTTTGGGTTTTTGAAGTACATAATTATATGCTTTGCAAAATGACAGTTTTATTCCTTTCTTTTCAGTCCTGCTGCTTGCTATCTGTTTTTTTCAGATTTACTCACTGACTTGACTCTCCAGTGCCATGTTGAAAGGGAGTGGTGATATTGGACCTTGTTGTCTTTTATTTTGTTTCTTATTAAAGGACAAGTCTTTACCATTTAACCATTGATGCCTGTGACTTCCGTAGGTGTTTTGGAAATATCCTTTATCAGATCAAGGAAATTCCCTCCTATTTTAATATGCTAAGATTTCTAAATGGGTATTTACTTTGGTCAAATGCTTTTTCTGCTTCTCTTGAGATATTCACATAGTTTCATTTGTTATTCTGTAAATGGAGCAGATCACATTAGTTTTCAAATATTATATTATCCTTGTTTGTGGTCACTTACCATTTTCATATGTCATATGTCATTGCATTTGATTTGCTAATGATTTAAGAACTTTTATATACATGTTCATGTGAGAGATTGATTTCTTTTTTAAAGGTTTCATTTTTATATCTTCAATTTTTTTATTTTCAAAGTTTTTTTCCCTTCCTTCCTTCCTTTCTCTTTCTTTCTTTCTTTCTTTCTTTCTTTCTTTCTTTCTTTTTCTTTCTTTCTTTCTTTCTTTCTTTCTTTCTCTCTCTCTTTCTTTCTTTTTCTTTTTCTTTTCTTTTCTTTTCTTTTCTTTTCTTTTCTTTTCTTTTCTTTTCTTTTCTTTCTTCTTAGTAATCTCTACATCCAGCATGGGGCTCGAACTCACCACCCAAGGATTAACTGTTGGATGCTCTTCCAACTGAGCCAGTCAGGTGCCCTTATATTCTTTTCTTGTAATGATATTTCTTCCTCCACTCTTTCATTTTTAACCTATTTTTGTCTGTATATTTGAAGTGGTGTTTTCATAGGTAACATGTAATTGGGTCTTGCTTTTTATTCAGACTCATATTTTTGGCCTTTTAATTGGGTTGTTTAATTTATTTGCACTTAATTTTATCATTGATATGGTGGGATTTAAATCTACCACCTTGCTACTTGTTTTCTATACATCACACCTGTTATTTGTTCCATGTTTTCCTGTTTTTATGCTTTATATTGGATTGAGTATTTCTTTTCACTGTGATTCTTTTTCTCTTTTGGTTTATTAGTTATAACTTTTTGTTTTTTTAATTTAGTTGTTGCTTTAGAGTTTACAGTATGCATCACTAAGTTACCACAGAGCACCTCAAGTGATATACCATTTCATATATAGTATGAAAATCTTACACTAGTTTGCTTATTTATTTACCTATGTAATTATCATATCTGGAACTGTTTATTTCTTTCTGCACATCCAGATTTTCATCTGGTATCATTTTCTTTCTGCTCCAAAGAATTCCTCTAATATATTTTGCAGTTCAGGGCTCCCGATGGTGAATGATTTCAGCTTTTGTATGCCTGAAAAAGGATTTTTCTCTCTTTAATTTTTGAAAGATATTGAAATTATTCAGAATTTTCTGAATGTTCAGAATGTTCTGTTTCACTAAATATAGAATTCCAAGTTAACAAAATTTTTTTTGGTACTTTAAAGATGTTGCTTCTCCATATTCTGACTTGAATGGTTTCTAACAAGAAATCTGCTGTTATCCTTAACTTTTCCTCTTTGTATGTAATGTCTTTTTTCCTGTGTTTACTTTTATGATTTTCTCTTTATCATTGATTTTAAGCAATTTGATCATGATATGCCTTGGCATAGTTTTCTTCAGGTTTCTTATCTTTGGGAAATCTTTCTGATGTCTTAATTATTGCTTTCCTTCTTTTTTGATTAGTTCTTTTTTTTCAGATGGCATATTTAATCATTGATTTTTATTCTTCTTTTCATTCATATATAATATATTCCATTTTATCATATGTAATACATTAAAATATGTTAAATGTAATATAGAATATACATATATGTATATATATTTGACTATAGTTTTATTTTTATGTATTCTTTTATGTTTTATATTCATTATCATCAGTTCAAAATATTTTCTACTTTCCACTTTGATTTTTTCTGTTACTCGTAGGTTTTTTAGATATGTATAATTTGTATGAAGTATGGGATTTCCAGATACATTATTATTGCTTTATAGCTTAGTTTCACTGTGGTCAGAGAACATTCTGAATAATTTCAATAGTTTGAAATTCATTGAAAATTTTTTTATGTTTCAGCATTTAGTTGATTTTGATAATGTTTTATTTACTTAAGAATATTAATACTGTTGTTACTGAGTACAATGTTCTGCACGTGTCATTTGGGTAAAGTTTGTTAATTACACTCTTCTAATGTTTCATATCTGTATGGATCTTCTTTTTATCAGCTGTTCTATCATCTTTTAGGAGAGTCATGTTGAAATCTCACTGTGATTGTGTATTTATTTCACCTTTTGTTTGTGTTAATGTTTTTGCATTATTTTAATAGAAATTGTGATATTGTTACACTTTCCAATTCATCATTATAATCACTTCATTATTATAAAATGTCCTTCATTATCTCTGGTTATGCTTCCTGCCTTAATGTTTGCATTAATCAGATTAGTATAGCTACTCACATTCTCCTGGTTAGTATTTTCCTGATATATTTTTTCCTTTCTTTTGTTTTCAGTGATTCTGGTGTTTATATTTAAAATTTGTCTTTCAGAGGCACCTGGGTGGCTCAGTTAGTTAAGCATCTGACTCTCAATATTGGCTCAGATCATGATCTCATGGCTTGTGGGGTCAAACCCCTCATCAGGCTCGGTACTGATGGCATGGAGTCTACTTGGGATTCTCAATCTCTCTCTCTCTCTCTCTCTCTCTCTCTCTCTCTCTCTCTTTCTCTCTCTCTCCTCCCTCCCTCCCTCCCTCTCTCTGCCCCTATCCCACATGCGCTTTCTCTGTCTCCCTCAAAATAAATGAATAAACATTTAAAAAAGTAAAATGCATCTTTTGTAAGTATTATGGATATATTTAATCTGATAGTCTTAGTCTTGTACTTAGAATATGTGCTCTATCTACATAAATGCAATTGCTGATTGCTTTATAGCTACCATCTTATTATTTGTATATAACCTCAAATATATTAATTTCCTTCTACTTTCTTGTCTTATTTTGGATTAATGAAATTTTATGCAATCTTTTTTAGTATTATTTTGGTGAAGATCCCAGAATAAAATCAGTCAAGATGATATTCTTGACTTACTAGTCTATTTAAGTATACTGTTTGAAGTACTCAGGATTCCATATAGTTGTTTTCCTTTCAGTGACATATTTTCCCTGTGTGAAAAACTTAATATAAATTAATGATAAATCATCATAAAGTACTCATTTTAAAAACAATTTTTTCTAGAGTGCAGCTAATATATAAGATGAAGTCATTTCATAAGTCTGATGTCATTTGTCTTTCTCAAGGGTCTTTTAGTTACATCCTCTGAGTCCCTGATTGATATTTCTTTCTATTACAAGTAATACATCTCAGTTCATGTAACTTGCAGATGCCTCAAAAGAAACTATGAGCCAATCACTGCTCTTTCACTTCATCTGAGTATAAATTCAGAAATCTCTTTTTACATTAGAAATGTGTGTGTGCATCTGCACGGAGGCAGGAACCCATGGGAGCAGGATGCCCAAACAAACTCTTCATGTTTCCAGCCACAGGAGAGTGGCTGTTATAGAGACATCTTTATAAAGTCGTCCAGGGGCCAAAGCCACAATACTTTGGTTTCTCTTCAGATCACATAAATATCTCCTGTTTTACCAGAGTCATATGCAGTGGGCTAGTGAGAGGTTGAGAAGTCACACTTTGGCTGATAGCAGCTGGATGATCAAACTGCCATTTGGGGCAGAATTTCTCTGTAGGTATTTTGGAAACAGTATGTTGGAAAGCCAAGCATAAGTGACACTTTTGAGTTTGCACTTCAGTTTAATTCACTGCTCATATAGAAGAATGTTATTGTATCCTCAGATGTTGGTATGTGAAGACCTGAAGATCAACCAATGTGTGAGCATGAACACATTAGGTTGTGGGTCAGCTGAGCTCACAGAAGGTCAGCTCAGCTTTGTCTCTGATTTGATTATTTGAGGCATATTTTAAGTGTCTGGATTTGTGCCAACTGCCACAAAGAAAAATGATGTGTACCTTTTTCTTGACTTTAATGAGCTTTGGTCCTCCTAGGAAAGGTGCCTAAGAACTATAGATCCAGGCAGAGGGATAAAACCATGAAACAGGAACCTATAGAACTCCCAGGGTGTCCCTGGGAGGAAGATAACTTTAAAATTGGGAGATCAGAGGTTGGCCAGAATTGTGGTCAAATTTAAGTAAAGATAATGGGAGAAGCAGTCAATGTGATGTCTGAAGCTGAGCAGAGCTGAGGCTAGGGCTGGCTGAACTGAGGTGGCAGTCTTGGATTAGGGTTAGCCTAAATCAGTGGTTAGGCCAGTTAATGACAGTTGGATGTAGCTTTATCATTCTCAAAGTATTGTCCCTGGAAAAGCAGCATAGGCATTACCTGGGAACTTGTTAGAAAGGTGAATTCTTGACTTTTCTCCCCAAACTACAAAATAGGTAAGTCTGGAGATTGGTATCAGCAATCTGTGTTTCAACCAGCTCTCCAGGTGATTCTCATACACACCCACATTTGAGAACCACTGGTCTAGATAAAAGAAAAGGCTGATAAGAAGCCCGCACTATATATTGAAGAAAAAAAAATGGAGAGCTCCAAATATCATTTGGAGGTGTGTGTGTGTGCGTGCGTGCGTGCGTGTGTGTGTGTGTGTGTGTGTGTGTGTATTCAGGGGCACCCAAACAACATGCGCCAAAATTCATCTGTAAGGGATGGTGGGATGGTTTTTCCTCTGCCTCAGAGGAGAACAACAGCAGAACCTGGCAACTTCTTCCCATGAGGGTCCAGGATGGTTAAGAAGATCCTTGAAGAGAACTGAAGCTCCAGTTTGTGCAGCATCCTGTCCTTGGGCATGTTTAACTATTCTGTTAGTTCTTCTCTTGTTCTTGAAGCCTTATTTCCTTATTTTTTCTCCTTTACCAAGGAAATATAATGGTTTTTATTTTATTATTTTTAAGCAGCTACTTACTGACTACAGATGCAAATAAGATACTGCACAGGTAATTTTGTATTTATTGTTTCCACCCCTAGGTTTCACCACTAATTGTTTTTTTTTTCTTTCCCATTCTGCTTTGTTCTGCTTTTTAGTGAGTATTAAGCAAGACTGCCAGTGGTTCACAGTACATCAAGATATGGAGATGCTAAATTAAAAGAGTCAAGGGTATTATGATGCTTTCAACAATCTGTCAGTTTCATATATCTGACTTGTACTTATTGAGTGCCTTTTATGTCAGCAGGTGCGGGGCGCTTTTCTCTGTGCTATTATAAAAAGATAAGATTTCATTGCTGACAAATGGAGCACAGACTTTTTGGCAGACAAATAGGACATACCATTTGTATAGGAGAGTGTTATTAATGCTTTAATAGCAGCATGCTCAGGAAGTTAAAGGATCATAGGGAAACAATGGAAAGGGGAGGCATCTAACCATGGATGCAGAAAGAGTAACAAGAAACACCATTTCTTTTTTTTTTTTTCAACGTTTTTTATTTATTTTTTTTTTGGGACAGAGAGAGACAGAGCATGAACGGGGAGGGGCAGAGAGAGAGGGAGCCACAGAATCGGAAACAGGCTCCAGGCTCCGAGCCATCAGCCCAGAGCCTGACGTGGGGCTCGAACTCATGGACCGCGAGATCGTGACCTGGCTGAAGTCGGACGCTTAACCGACTGCGCCACCCAGGCGCCCCTTCAACGTTTTTTTTTTTGTTTTTGTTTTTGTTTTTGTTTTTTTTTTAAGAAAAACCATTTCTAAGACCTATAACTCTCGTTCCAGATAGAATGCAACAAGAAAAAGTTAGTTATTTGAGGGAAAGAGAGTTGATTCTAGGAGAAGGAGATGACATGTAAAAACACAGAGTTGAGACAAAGAGCAAAGCATGTTCTGTCAGTGGCTGGGTTTATGTGTGGAGTTGGAATATACTCGTGAAGGGAGTTATTTTTTATTCATAAGGTTATGAATGCTAAGGACATTGTTTTAACAAAGAGTCACTTGTACAATTTAAATTGTAGACATATTTCATGTCGACAGAATTGTGGAGAAACATGACAGCCTAGAACAAAAGCAGATACATCAGTTAGGAGATTGTTAATGAAACAGTCAAACCCTGAATTCATGTCTTTCCTTTCAGCCAGTTTCAGGCCCACCTGCCAGTCATGGTACTATTTCTCAACAACACAGGCACCCAGGTGACTGAATTCCTGATGATTTGCTTCCCAGGAATGCAGGAAACACAGCACTGGCTATCTGTAGTCCTTGCTCCCCTCCTGGTTTTGGCTTTGGGGGCCAACTTTGTGTTATTACTCACCATTCGGCAAGAGACATCTCTGCACGAACCCATGTACTACCTGCTTGCCATCCTCTCCGTGCTGGATATCATCCTCTGCCTCACTGTCATCCCCAAGGTCAGACCCCTTCTGGATTGACTTCCAAGCATTCAGTTATTTTTCTTTAAATAGTGGTTTGTTTTGCTGCTATAAATCCTACTACCCCTGAAGGACAATCCTCAGTGAGTGGTCCATACCGTCACACAGGGTCTGTCACAGCTCCCAGATATGTCCCCTCTCATTCTCAGTGTCCATTTTTAAAATTTTTTAATTATTTAAAAAATATTTTATTGTCAAATTGGTTTCCATATAACACCCAGTGCCCATCCCAACAGGTGCCCTCCTCAATGCCCATCACCCACTTTCTCCTCCCTCCCACCCCCCCATCAACCCTCAGTTTATTCTCAGTTTGCATCCTTCCCTCTCTGTAACTTTTTTCCCCCTTCTCCTCCCCCATGATCTTCTGTTAAGTTTCTCAGGATCCACATACGAGTGGAAATATATGGTATCTGTCTTTCTCTGTATGACTTATTTCACTTAGCATCACACTCTCCAGTTCCATCCACGTTGCTACAAAAGGCCAGATTTCCTTTTGTAGCAACATGGATGGAACTGGAGAGTGTGATGCTAAGTGAAATAAGTCATACAGAGAAAGACAGATACCATATGGTTTCACTCTTATGTGGATCCTGAGAAACATAACAGAAACCCATGGGGGAGGGGAAGGGAAAAAAAAAAAAAGAGGTTAGAGTGGGAGAGAGCCAAAGCATAAGAGACTGTTAAAAACTGAGAACAAACTGAGGGTTGATGGGGGGTGGGAGGGAGGGCAGGGTGGGTGATGGGTATTGAGGAGGGAACCTTTTGGGATGAGCACTGGGTGTTGTATGGAAACCAATTTGACAGTAAATTTCATATATTAAAAATAAAAAAAAAATTGTTAAAAAAAAAAAAAGGCCAGATTTCATTCTTTGTCATGGCCAAGTAGTATTCTATTGTATATATAACCACAACTTCTTTATCCATCATCCATGCATCAATTGATGCACATTTAGGCTCTTTCCATAATTTAGCTATTGTTGAAAGTGCTGCTATAAACATTGGGGTACAAGTGCCCCTATGCATCCGCACTCCTGTATCCCTTGGGTAATTTCCTAGCAGTGCTATTGCTGGGTCATAGGGTAGATCTATTTATAATTTTTTGGGAAATCTCCACACTGTTTTCCAGAGTCGCTGCACCAGTTTGCATTCCCACCAATAGTGCAAGAGGGTTCCCATTTCTCCACATCCTCTCCAGCGTCTATAGTCTCCTGATTTGTTCGTTTGAGCCACTCTGATTGGTGTGAGGTGATATCTCAGTGTGGTTTTGATTTGTATTTCCCTGATGAGGAGCGACATTGAGCATCTTTTCATGTGCCTGTTGGCAATCTGGATGTCTTCTTTAGAGAAGTGTCTATTCATGTTTTCTGCCCATTTCTTCACTGTATTATTTGTTTTTCGGGTGTGGAGTTTGGTGAGTTCTTTATAGATTTTGGATACTAGCCCTTTGTCCGATATGTTATTTGCAAATATCTTTTCCCATTCCATCAGTTGCCTTTTAGTTTTGTTGATTGTTTCTTTTGCAGTGCAGAAGTTTTTATCTTCATGAGGTCCCAATAGTTTATTTTTGCTTTTAACTCCCTTGCCTTTGGAGATATGTCAAGTAAGAAATTGCTGCAGCTGAGGTCAGAGAGGTTGTTCCCGCTTTCTCCTCTAGGGTTTTGATGGTTTCCTGTAGTGTCCATTTTTTAAAGATTTAATTCTTTCCCAACTGACAGGCCCTCTCTCAATGTCTGAGTCAATGATATTCCACGTTTTTAAATTCTTTTTACTTCTAGGGAGATTTTCCTTGACTCAGAATGATCCCACCTTTACATCCAAGAGCTCTAGAATTTACTTTCTAAAGTGTAACTGGATGTATGTTTATATCATATAGTGAGATAGGAAGCAGAATTGAAAGAGATTTCTTATATGTCTAGAGAAGGTGGAGAGTATCCAAATGTAAATATTGAACTTACTGAGTTTGGTGTTCTTGTGATGCATTCAACTGGAGTTTGGGTAAGAACTCTGGGGATCAAGAGAAGACAGGCTAGAAGTAAACATTAAACAAGAGGCATGGTCTATAGATGGGGAGAAAAGGGTATAAATAAGGCTCTACTTGGGATGCACATAGAAGGTATTTTAAATTAAGATACTGTCCCAGCTGGGATTATAGGGCTGTGGTTTGGGGATACAGATGGTTGAAGCCATTGAAAGTTTCCCCCAAGGTTAGGTACTGTAGGGTGGGAATGAATGCAGTTTTTGAGAATAATGATTCTGGCAGGTCCTGCTCATCTTCTGGTTCAACATGAAGACCATCAGCCTTGCAGGCTGCTTTCTGCAGATGTTCATCATGAATACATTCCTTCCTATGGAGTCTTCCACCTTCCTGGTCATGGCCTATGACCGCTATGTGGCCATTTGCCATCCTCTGCACTACCCGTCCATCATCACTGAAAAATTTGTCATTTATGCAGCCATCTTCATTGTCTTCCACAATTTTCTGGCCACACTACCCACACCAGTTCTGGCTGCCAGGCTCAACTACTGTGCCAGCAATGTGGTGGAGAACTGTATCTATGCCAACATTTCTGTAGCAAAGCTCTCCTGTGGGGATATTCACCCAAATAAGCTCTACCAATTTGTGAGTATTTGGTGTCTACTGGGTTCTGACCTAGTGCTCATCTTACTATCCTACTGCTTCATCCTGAGGGCTGTTAAACGTCTGCAGTCAGGAGGTGCAGCAACCAAAGCCTTGAGTACTTGTGGTTCCCATCTCATTCTTATACTTTTCTTCTATACATTGCTGCTTGTCTTCATCTTCACAAACAAGGCAGAAAAGAAGGCGCCCTCAGAGGTACCCATTCTTCTCAATGTCTTGCACCACCTCATTCCACCAGCCCTGAACCCCATTGTTTATGGAGTATGAACCCAGGAAATCAAGCAAGGGATTCTCAAACTATTCAAGTACCAGTTTTGAGAGATATGAGTCAAAGATCCAGATTATGAAGTCTGTTTTAGTGATAGATTCATCTAAATGCCCCGAGGAACACATATGACATCCATGCTGCTACCCTCATCTTGAACTTAAACCTTCTGCAGACACTGTCATAATATTTACCCTCATTATCGCCTCCTCAAATCCTCACTGAACACATGTTTAGGCAACAATTACCTTTTTATTCTAACCCGTTGCCATCATGATCCTTCAATACCCATTCATTAAATAATTATTTAATACCTTCCATATACTTCTTAGTCTTTACATTCTGAGTAACTATCACATTTAATTCCTAGGGCAAGGATGAGATAGCACTTTAAATATAACATGGGGGATGTGGGTAGGAACAGGGGAACCAATGAAGACAATATTTTCTTAAATGTTTTATTTATTTATTTTTTTATTTAAGTTTTTTTTTTAATGTTTATTTTTGAGACAGAGAGAGACAAAGCATGAATGGGGGAGGGGCAGAGAGAGAGGGAGACACAGAATCCGAAGCAGTCTCCAGGCTCTGAGCCATCAGCCCAGAGCCCGACGCGGGCTCGAACTCACGGACCATGAGATTGTGACCTGAGCTGAAGTCGGACGCTTAACCGACTGAGCCACCCAGGCGCCCCTGTTTTATTTATTTTTGAGAGAGAGTGTGTGTGTGAGCAAGGAAGGGGCAGAGAGAGAGGGAAAGGAGATCCAAAGCGGGTTCTGCACTGAAAGCAGTGAGCCTGATGTGGGGCTCGAACTCATGAACCTGTGAGATTATGACCTGAGCCAAAGTCAGACACTCAATTTACTGAGCCACCCAGGAACCCCACTCAACCAACTGAGCCTCCCAGAGACCCCAAGACTTAATTTAAGTAATCCAGGTGAAATGTAATAATGGCTTGGATTAAGGTGATGAGTAAAAATTGAAGTTATGGGTCAAAGATTTGCTGAGAGTCCATAAGTAGGATATAAAAGATGGAGAGGAGTAAAGGATGACTCCAAGCCTTTATTTTTCTTAAGTTTTTATGTAAATTCCAGGTAGTTAACATTCAGTGTAATATTAGTTTCAGGTGTACAATATAGTGATTCAACACTTCCATACAACACCCCAGTGCTCATCACAAGTGCACTCCTTAATCGCCATTACCTATTTCACCCATCTGCCCTCCCCCACCTCCCCTCTGGTAATCATCAGTTTGTTCTCTATAATGAAGAGTCTGCTTCTTCAAGGCTCTTTGCAAAACAGTTGGAAAGGCAGAATTGCCATTAACTGAGGAGCCAGTTTTATATGTGATATCAGAAATTTGGCTTTGGACACCTAACTCTATTTCCATACCAAACTCCTCCAAATGACTGTACTTTTAAAATGACTGTTAAATATCCAAATAGAGAAGTAAAAGTAAGCAACTGTACATATGGCACTATTCAGGGACCAGATCTAAGCTAGCGACAGAAGTTTGAGTCATCGGAGTATATAGGTGGGATTTAAATCCTATTTAGACGAGTGATATGAATTATGTTGATGAATTATCCACTTATTTCTATACCTTTCTTCAAGAAACTTATTGATGTGTTGGGTATCCTGGATCCATACTTGTTTGCCACTCCCAAAAGAATACAATCTCATTAAAATCAGAAGCTCTTTAATTCTTCTTTGTATCTGGCATTTTGTCTGGCACATAGCAGGTGCTTTTTCAATGAATAATTTTGACTGTCTCAAAACTTTTGATCACATTATGTGGCATCTGGATTATGGAATCTTGATCTAAAAATAGTACTATTTTGGGTGCCTGGGTGGCTCAGTCAGTTGAACATCTGACTCCTGATTTTGGCTCAGGTCATGATCCCAGGGTTGTGGGATCAAGCCCATGCTCATCATACAGCCTGCTTAGGATTCTCTTTCTCTCTCTCTGTCTTTCTCTTCCTTATTCCCTTCTCCCCCACTCAGGCATGCTCTCTCTCTCTCTCTCTCAAATAAAAAAAAAAAAAAAAAAAGCACCAACCCACCCCCTAAATAGTACTATTTGTTGATGAAATTTCATATGCTGGTTTCAGCAAACATTAAAAGTTATGTCATTTTTGTTAGAATAAAAGCATTCATTAACATAATTTAGCAGAGTAATGGACTTCTTATATTCAAAATAGAGGATACAACTTTGTATTTTATTTTTTTAAATGTTTATTTTGAGAGAGAGACAGTGTGAGCAGGGGAGAGGGGCAGAGATGGAGAGAGAATCCCAAACAGGCTCTGCACTTATAGTGTGGAGCCCAATGTGGGGCTCAAGCTCATGAACCATGAGATCATGATCTGAGATGAAATCAAGAGTCACTTAACTGACTGAGCTACCCAGGCACCCCAGATGATACAACTCTAACATTTAAAGAGTTGCAAAAACGTAAGCAGTAAGTTCCTTGACATCAGTCTTGGCAATGGTTTTTTGGATCTGATACCAAAAGCAAAGGCAACAAAAGCAAAAATAAACTATTGGGACTGCATCAAACTAAAAAGCTTCTGCACAACAAAGGAAATCATTGACAAAATGAAAAGGCAACCTATTAAATAGGAGGAAATATTTGCAAATCATATATCTGATAAGGGGATTAATATTCAAAATATATAACAAACTCATACAACTCAAAAGCAAAACAAAAAAAAAAAAAACAAAGCAATAACATCTGATTAAATAATGGACAGAGGATCTAATAGACATTTTTCCAAAGAAGACATACAGATGGCCAACAGGTATGTCAAAAGGTGCTCAACATCACTAATTATCAAGGAAATGCAAATCAAAACCACAATGAGATACCACCTCACACCTGTTAGAATAGATATTGTCAAAAAGATAAGATTTTTAAGTGATGAATCACTGGGTTCTGTTCCTGAAACCAATGCTACACTGTATGTTAATTAATTTGAATTTAAATAAATAAATTTAAAATAAAAAAGATAAGAAATAGCAAGTGTTAACAAGGATGTGGAGAAAAGGAACTCTTATGTACTGTTGGTGAGAATGCAAACTGGTGCAGCCACTGTGGAAAACAATATGGAGGTTCCTCAAAAACTTAAAAATAGAACTACCCATGGGGCACCCTGTTGAGTTAGTTGGTTAAGTATTGACTCCTGATTTTGGTTCAGGTCATGATCTCATGGTTCGTGAGTTTGAGCCCCATATTGGGCTCTGTGCTGGAAGTGTGGAGCATGCTTGGGATTCTCTCTCTCCCTCTCTTTCTCTGCCCTTCCCTCCCCCCAAATAAATAAACTTAAAAAAAAAATAGGACCACCCAATGATCCCTCGATTCCACTGCTGGGCATTTATCTGAGGAAAATGAAAACACTAACTGGAAAAGGTACATGCACTGCCATGTTCATTGCAAAATTATTTATAATAGCCAAGAGATAGAAACAACCTAAATGCACATTGGCAGATAAATAGATAAAGAAAATGTGATACATATACACACACACAATGGAATATTATTCAGCCAAAAAAAATGCAATCTTGCCACCTGTGACAACATGGATGGGCCTTGAGGGGATTATGCTAAGTGAGATATGTCGGATAGGGAAAGACAAATACCATATGATCTTACTTACACGTGAAATCTAAACAAACAGCAAACAACTCCTCCCCTCCCTGAGCTTATAGAAACAGAGAACGGATTAATAGTTGCCAGAGGTGGGGGGAATGGGTGAAATGGGTGAAAGGGGTCAAAAGGTACAAACTTTCAGTTATAAAGCAAGTAAGTCATGGGCATGTATGGTTAATAAAACTATATTGTAGGGGCGCCTGGGTGGCGCAGTCGGTTAAGCGTCCGACTTCAGCCAGGTCACGATCTCGCGGTCCGTGAGTTCGAGCCCCGCGTCAGGCTCTGGGCTGATGGCTCGGAGCCTGGAACCTGTTTCCGATTCTGTGTCTCCCTCTCTCTCTGCCCCTCCCCCGTTCATGCTCTGTCTCTCTCTGTCCCAAAAATAAAAATAAAAAACGTTGAAAAAAAAAAATTAAAAAAAAAAAAACAACTATATTGT
Organism: Panthera leo; assembly: GCF_018350215.1. Taxonomy (NCBI): domain Eukaryota; kingdom Metazoa; phylum Chordata; class Mammalia; order Carnivora; family Felidae; genus Panthera; species Panthera leo. Next base: position 62,502,475 of record NC_056688.1, on the reverse strand, counting down.
ATATTTGAAAGTTGCTGTGAGTGAATATCTTAAAAGTTCTCATCATAAAAAAAAATGTAACTATGTATGGTGATAGATGTTAGGTAGACTGGCCATAGTGATCATTTCGCAATATATACAATATAAAATCGTTATATTGTACCCCTAAAATTAATATACTGTTATGTAAATTGTACCTCACTAAAAATATAAATTAAAGACATTAATACAGTAAGATGTTATTAAATATGTAGTCAATAGAAAACTTGAAACCACTTGGTAGCCAGGCTGAATGTGCCGCTGTCCCTGCCACCCCATCTGAGATCCTGGAATACCTGGTAAGGTGTATGGGAAAAGGTAATTGTTTTAGGTCTCCTTTATTTACAGCTACCCTAGCCAGATTTAATAATGTTCTCTTCAGCTCAGATCTGCCTCCACTGGCATCCAGTCTAGGAGTAATGAGGATGAAATTATGCAATCAACCAATATTTAAAGAAGATGCTTAATGTTGAGCACCATTCCAATTAAATTTTCCCAAGATATAATGTTCTCTGTGCTGTAGCATTCCATCTATAGTACCATGATAATAATAGGTCCAGCATTTGAACTCCAGCCTCTTCTCCTGTACGTCTCTGGTTTGTAGGATCGTGTCCCTGCTGTGGTTCTGATGTGAGTTCCCATTTACTAGCTCTACATTGATCTCTAGTCCTTTGCCAGGTCTTGACTGATAGCCACCTGTTTTCTTTCTAAATTTTATTTTTTAACTTTTTAAAGGTTATTTATTTGTGTCTTTTGAGAGAGGGAGAGAGAGGGAGCAGTGGGGGAGGGGCAGGGAGAGAAGCATCAGCAGTGCAGAACCCCAATACGGGGCTTGAACACATGAACCATGAGATCGTAACCTGAGCGAGTTGAATTCTTAACTGACTGAGCCACCCAGGCATCCTGATTGTCACCTTTTAATAGCCATTTGTTCTTTGTCACGGGCCCTGCTACTTGCAGATCTCCCCTGTGGACAATGCCCTGGGCTTCTGCCCCACCCTCTCTATGGCTGTATTCCACCTACCTGTTAGGGGAGGAGGCAAGGTGTTGGAAAAGCATGGAAGTTTTTTTTGCATCTCTTGTCTCTGAAATGCAGCCAGATCAACACTAAACCATCTTGCACACCTAGAAAACTGATTTGATGATTAACCGAGCCAGGTACGTGGCTCAGAGAGGTGAACTGGGGAAGAGAGAAGCCGTGGAGGGCAGGGAGCTGTTTTTGCTTGTGGATAGAGGATGGAGACAGGTGGGTGTGGGTGAGTATGGGAAAAGCACCCCTCCCTACCTCCCCATCCCCCCAAAAGCAGCTGGAGAGACAGTGGAAAAGTGGAAACAGCCACAGGGACTGAACAAAAAAAAGGAGAAAGGAGAAAGGAGAGGGTTTGCCTATCTAAAGGGAAAACATGGTTTCATAGACTCTTAGAACAAGCAATACGTTTTAAAATAACTAGTTCACTGTCTTCATGTAACAGATGAAGGTGCTGAAACTCAGTGAGGCTACTGATTTGTTTCCAGTCACAATCTTGTATGTGGTTGTGCGAGTACTAGAGTTCAGAACTTCTAACTCACCATCTCAGGAATTTTCTCTTTTGTAAGTTGTTTACTGTGCTTATTTATACCTCATTTCTTTCCACCTCCTTCTATGTGGAAGAAAATATTTCTTCAATTTTATAGGGCCTAGATTGCTTTATATTCTGTCTAAAAAATAGCATATGCATTCCTCAATGATTGCATATTTGTTCTGTGCATCTTTGTGCCCTCAAACTCTAACAAAGTTTCTATACCAGAGCAGTTGCCTAGGAAGTCTTTGCTTAATTAATAGTAGGCCCTAATAGCTTAACGTTTCATTGCTGGGACATCTTCTGATGCTGTGACATGTTAGTACACCAAAGCAGAAACCTATACGCACATCGCAGAGTGAGTCTTCGAATTCTGAAGATGAAGCTTCAAGCACAGACACTGGTGTGAGGACACCAAAGAAGAGGCTTTGTGTGATAACTTCTCTGAAACCCAGTAAATCTCATTTCTCCACATGTGAGCAATTCTTGCAAGAGCTCTAGCCCTCTGAGGGTTGCACCAGAAAAGGCGCAGTCTTTGCTTGGGCAAAGATGGGAAGAGAAGAAAATTACTGGCTTAGTTGGAGGTAATGGAAAGAGATTTACTTATGGACTCTACCTATTATTCATCATTCAGAGCTAACATTTAAATACTGTGGTCTTTTTCAACTGCATTATGCAACTAGGTTAAAAACAGTAATAAATTAATAACAATGTTACAACCAAGGGCATTGATACCCACAGTTTTATATTTAAAAAATTACTTGTATAGAAATGTAAATACAGTATTAACTGGGATTTATTTCTCAACTATAGAGTTCATCCTCCTGAGTTCTCATATTTCAGACAGAATAGAACTCCAAAGATTGGGAAAAATTTTTAAAAAGTCACAGAAATGAGAGATTTTTCTTGGGGGAGCATTAGGATTTGAAGCAGAGGGATAGAGTCAAGAAATTGTTTCAGATTTAAATTTACTTCTTTCCTTGAACTTACTATCTCAATTTATTTGAGCTATGAGTTCCAACCCAATTTTCCATTAACTGATTTATAAGTCATCATGTATTAGAAATGCAGAGATCCTGTTGTCCTTATTACCACCCTTTCTTCAGTAATCTCTGGATTCCTTGCTTGACCTCCTGGGTTCGCACTCCATAAACTATAGGGTTGAGGGCTGCAGGGATGACATGGTGGAGGACGTTGAGCAGGACTGGCACATTGGGTGAGACCTTCTTCTTCACCACATGAGTGAGCACGAAGACCAGAAGGATGGTGCTGAAGAAGAGGATAAGGATGAAGTGGGAGCCACATGTGCTCAGGGCCTTGGCCACAGCACCCTCTGCCTTGAGTCTCAGCACAGCTCGCAGTATGAGGGTGTAGGAGAGGAAGATGAGGATGAGGTCAGATCCTAGCAGTGTCCAGCCTCCAGCAAACTGGAGGAGGCGATTGATGGTGACATCATCACAGGAGAGCCTGGAGACAGACGTATTGGCAGATGCAATTCTCAATGACATTTCTCCCACAGTAATGGAGCCGGGCAGAGAGGATGGGAATGGACACAGTAAGAAGTGCATTCCTGGCCAAAATAAAGACAGCAGCCTTGACTACAAATTGGTCAGTGATGATGGATGGGTACCTCAGTGGGTGTCAGATGGCCACATAGCAGTCATAGGCCACGACCATGAATGTACAGGACTCCATGGAAAGGAAGCAGTTCATGATGTACATCTGGAGGAAGCAGGCATAGAAACTGATGGACTTGAGGTCAAACCAGAAGATGGCCAGGACTTTGGGGATGACAGTGAGGCAGACAGCAATGTCCAGCAGGGAGACAATACTGAGCAGGTAGTACATGGGCTGGTGTAGAGAGACCTCCAGCCGGATGGTGATTAGGAGAATAACATTAGCCCCCATGGCCAGGAGGAATAGGAGGCTGAGGGGCAGGGACAGCCAGAGCTGCCAGCTGGGGGACCTGACAAAACAATTCAGGAGAAAGTCTGAAACCCTAGTGGAGTCATTTCCATGAGTTGTCATCTTGTGGATTCTGTTTCTACAGATTTTCTTTGATGATATAAAAAATTAGGATCAAAATTAACCTCTGACTGTGGTTAAAATGAAATAAAAAAATTCGAGTTCATTGGATGTAACTTATGGCTCCATCAGCTTATTTTGCCTTAACTGGGGATTTTGCATGTTACATACAGAAAAAAGAAATTCATTTAAATCTTCAGCAAATTTTGTTTCTCCTCATTTCCTGAATATTTCTAATTTCTTAATGAAACAATCTTATAAAATCGAATTAGTAATTTCAGTTAGCTAGGAGCAGCATGTTTACTTTTGAACATTGTGATAAAATAGACCCCCTGATTTCAGCAATGTGAAGGTGGTGAGATTTGTCTTCAGTAATTCCTCTCTCAATCTCTCTACCCAGTTGCCTAGATAATGTCCCCAGTTTCCACAGCAGGTACTGCTCAGTGTTGTGACTCCTTTCTTTCTGTGTGCTTTTTATTTACCCTTTATATACAGGAGACACAAAGATTATCTTTGTTCTCAAGGAAGTGACAGTCCTTCCTTGGTGATAAGGTTAGATAAATATAAAGACAATGATAAGAATCATGACAGAGCAGTATGCAGAATATTTTGAGAGGGGGTAGGTGAAGATGAACTTCATTCACATGAAAGTGAAGTGTTCCCAGGACTCCTCTCCTGCTGACTTTTAAAAGCAAGTCCAAAGAAAGTCATGAAAAAGAGTTGCCTGTTGCAGTGAGAGATGCCTGCAACATGTTTGAGATCAGCATATCTGGAGTCTTAAAAATCATGCTGTGCAGGGTCCCTTGATTTGTTCACCTGGCACTGGTGTTCTGTTCAGATGTCATCCCATGTGTGGAAATTACTCTGCTTCCTCAGTATTTAAACTTAACTGTTTTGCATTTGTTTAGCTAACAAGAAAATAAAAATGTCTGCAGTGTATTCAATGGATTTTCAATACTTACTAGGCACTGTGTTAATCTATATTTGGAGCATTATCTCACTTGAGATTAAAACAACTATGTGAGGTATGTCTTACCTGACTTTACAAATGAGGGAAATGAGGTGAAGAAAGGTTGAGAAAATTCCAAGATCACTTACAATAATACTCAGTCTAGATGCAAAGTTCTATTTCGTTTAAAACCCAATTTTTAGCCACCTATACTGTACTACTTCTAATCAGCAAAGGAACATTGGTTAGATAGTCTGTCAGAATTCCTGAGCCGTATAATGCCATGACATTGTGTTTCGTTCTTCAATCTCTGTAAAAAGAAACCTATCCCCCTAGGGTAACAACAATTTTTGAAAGTTGATTACCATAGTAGCGAGGCATTTTTGGAATGGAGGCTGAGGTGATAAGAAAGGATTTTTAATAGAAGTATGAACCAAGAACTGAAACTAGTTTTCAATGATCAGAAGCCATTGGATGTAGCTGTTAAAATGACACATTTGTTTTCATCTGTGTATGTCCTTGCTCCCACACTTCCTGTCCTGATCACTTTGTTTTTTGTTAGACCTCAACCCTTCTTACCAATGGCCCTGGGAATTGCTGGGTCAGAGAAAGGTAGTAGGAATTACCCTCTGCTTCGCCAACTCCTCTTCATTCCTTTTGATGTTCTGCTTCAAAACCAAGGGAGTGTTGTCCTATTAGTGTCTGCCAGGAACTGTGTGTCTGTCTTGGGAAGCAAAAGTAATTTCAAAACAAGCTCCCACTCCTTTTCCTGTTTTTAAGGACAGCATATGTTAACAATGCCTTGGTAAATTTCAGAGTGGTTTGAAAGTTGTCTCATCTGTGTCAGTGAGACAGTATATACAAGGTAGACTTGCTGTTATACCAGCTAATTTTATCCCAGCACATGCAAATTTCAGCGTCAAATTCTGACACTACTTCCTCCTGTCAGGATTTGTCTTTTGCACTTAATTTTTTATTCCAGCTTCTCCTCTGCTCACATCTTATGTAGTAACATTATAGCACTATCATTCTTAGCTCGACCTCAAATCTCACTGTAGTTAAACTGGATGTAGGATCCCTGCTTGATTTCTAGAGGATCCAGCCACATGGAAGCACCTCTGCTGCAGGAAAAGAGGATCCATAAGGAAACCTAGAAGAAGCAGATTTTTTTTTTTTCTGAGCAGTCTTGGAAAGCTTATTTCCAGCACTAAGATAGAATGCCTGGAGAGCACAAAGGAATAATTTTCCATCTTATTTTTAAGTCTTTTTTTTTCTATTTTTCTCTTTTCTCTGTTTTTTTCAACCAATAATTTATTCAACAAGCAATGAGTATCTACTCAGCTCTAGGGCTAAAGTACTTGGATATACATATATATTTTTCTTTTCCTTTTTCAATCTTCCTCTGCAATGAGAGACTCTCTGTGGCAACAGTAAGACTGAGGCCCCAAAGCTAGTTACTTCTTGCTTCCATCAGGGACAGGCTGAGGAAGCCAGTTGAAGCTGGAGACCAGTGCAGGGAATTAACTCAGGCTCCAGGATGGAACTATGTTATGGAATTAACCCCAGTCTCCAGGATGGAACTATGTTATGACAGCCTGGAAACACAGACTTGGAGATTTGGAGGGGATGAAAAGGATTGCCTAGCCTCATGGTATTTGGATAAATTTGTGAAATATTCCCACCAGTCTATCTTTCAAATTTAGACTGGATCCAGAGACAGAAAGAACAGCATCCCCCTGCTCCCCGCCCCCGGAAGCTTTTTCTAGTATTAGCATTTCAGCTTTTAGAATATATTGAATTAAGTTATTCTCCCTCTCTTCACTCTTATACGCATCTTTGTTTTCTGATCTCTGTCATGACATAGAGTGAGTTTATTTCTCCCCCTGATGAATCAAGTATATATACACAGATTTTCTCTTGTGTGGCCTCTAGATTTCCAGACTTCAGACTGAAAAATCAATTCATTTTTTGGGGTGCCTGGGTGGCTTAGTCAGTTGACAGTCCAACTTCGGCCCAGGTCATGATCTCACAGCTTGTGAGTTCGAGCCCTGTGTCGGGCTCTGTGCTGACAGCTCAGAGCCTGGAGCCTGCTTCTGCTTCTGTGTCTCCCTCTCTCTCTGCCCCTAACCCACTCTCATTCTGTCTCTGTCTCTCTCAAAAATAAATAAACGTTAAAAAAATTAAAAAAAAAATCTATTCATTTTACAGCTATCCTAAGACATTGATTAATTTTCCATAGATAAGCGTCAGTTTAACTATATCCCTGGTACATGAAACCCCAGATGTGGTCAAGGCAATTAAGAAGGATCCTTTTGTCACACAGGACACAGGCTCTACTACTTCTGTTTAGACCACTCAAGCACCCTTGACTCAGGAAACAACAGGGATACACATCTGGACTGAAGAAATAAGGCTCCTGCCTTCTGGCAAATCTTGGTGTCTTTGCCCCGCATGTCCCTCTCTGGGATTTCCCTCACAGACTCACTTTCAGAGGATGCTACAGCATGGATTCTGGCTCCACTGGTGTTGGAAATCTGAACAGTAAAGCTGAGACTCTTATAACCTCAGTGGCCTTAGGGATGCTGCCTTGGGGGAACCTGTCCATTCCTGTTCCCTTGAGAGGGAGATGGAAATCAAGAATATCAATCTCATGAGGCCCTTCTAGAATAGATAGGCATATAGTTAAGGAAGAGGATGGTTATCTCTACCTGAGAAAAAGGAGCCTTTGGGAGCCCAGCCCTATGAGGCACTATATTGTTTATATGTCTGAGGTGGGTTATTTCTCTGCATGTCAAAGACTTACATATACACCTGTGCATTCATTCGTGTACATATATGCTATCATCTCCCTCCAAGGATGCACTAAGTTTGTCTACACATTCTTGTGGATTCCAAGCACATTCTCAGTGAAGGACTGGTATTGCCTGTCCATGTTGTTGAATGGTTAGATACTCACTTATGGTGACTTTACCCATGACATTATAATGATAAAAGTGAAATGAACAACAATTTTACCTATTGAGAAATGAAACGCATTTTCCAGAGAGGACACCCATGTGAAAGTATTTTCGTTACAATGAGACCTTACAAAATGTAATTTGATTTTAACTTAATAATTGTTGTGAAACATGAAGCCTACCTTTATTTTCCTTTGGGGACTTTGGTGCCCTGAACTGAGATAGCCACACTTTTCACATTATTATATACTAATATCATGCCCTTCATATAGCTTTATGCTAATGCTTTTATTTATTAATATTAATAATAAAATCATTTATTATCAATGTGCTTGAACTCGTGAATTGTGAGATCATGACCTGCGCTGAAATCAAGAGTCGGATGATTAACTGACTGAGCCACCCAGGCTCCCTGCTTAGTGTTTTTTAAATAAAGTTTTTAGTCATTCTGGTTTTCCTTTCTCTGAATTATCTACTTATACTTTTTACTCACTTTTGCTCTTCTTTTTTCTTGATAACGTACGTAATTTTATATGAAAAAATTTAAGTTTTAGAACATTTAATTCTTGTTTTAGACATTGCTAACATCCTCTCCTAATCTGTCACACATTTGTCTATTTTTGAACATGATGTACTTTTTTATTTCAATTTTTATTTAAATTCTAGTTAATATATATGGTAAAATTGATTTTAGGTGTAGAATTTAGTGATTCATCACTTACAAAAAACACCCAGGGCTCATCACAACAAATGCCCTCCTTAATACCCATTGTCCATTTCCCATCCACCTTTGTCCATCAACCCCAATGTATAGAGAACATTGTCCTTTGTTCTCTGTAGTGAAGAGTTGCTTATGGTTTGCATCCTTCTCTTTCTCTTTTTTTCCATTTCTCTATGTTCCTCTGGTTTGTTTCTTAAATTCCACACATGAGCAAAATCATATGTTTGTCTTTCTCTGACTTATTTCCTAGCTCCATCCATGTCATTGCAAATGGCAAGATTTCATTCTTTTTTTTTTTAATGTTTATTTATTTATTTTGAGAGAGAGAAGGAAAGAGAGTGGGGAGGGGTAAAGAGAGAGGGGCGGATAGAGAATCCCAAGCAGGCTCCATGCTTACAGCATGGAGCCCAATGTGGTGTTCGATCTCATGAACCATGAGATCATGACCTGAACTAAAATCAAGAGCCATACACCTAACTGACTGAGCCACCCAGGTGCCCCAAGGTTTCATTCTTTTTTGATGGCTGAGTAATATTCCATTGTATATACCTATGTCTATATCATCTATATCGTCTATATCTATATCTGTATCTCTATAATCTCTATCTATCTATCATCATCATCATCATCATCATTATCATCATCATCTATCTACATGTATCTATCTATACCACATATTTTTCCATTTATCAGTCAATGGACATTTGGGCTCTTTCTATAATTTGGCTGTTGCTGATAATGCTGCTGTAAACATCAGGGTGCATGTGCCCCTTCAAATCAGTATTTTTGTGTCATTTGAGTAAATACCTAGTAGTGCAATTGCTGGGTCATAGGATAGGTATGTTCTATCTTTAACTTTCTGAGGAATCTTCAAACTGTTTTTCAGAGTGGCTGCACCAGTTTGCATTCCCACCAATAGTGTAAGAGGGTTCCCCTTTCTCCACATCCTCACCAACATCTGTTGTTTCCTGTGATGTTAATTTTAGTCATTCTGACAAGTGTGAGGCAGTATCTCATCATGGTCTTGATTTGTATTTCCCTGATGATGAGTGATGTTGAACATCTTTTTATATGTCTTTTGGCCATCTGTATGTCTTTGGAAAAATGTTCATATCTTCTGCTCATTTCTTAACTGGATTATTTGTTTTTTAGATGTTGAGTTTGATAAGTTCTTTCTTTTAATTTTTAAAAAAATGTTTATTTTAAAAAAATTTTAATGTTTATTTTTGAGAGAGAGAGACATAGTATGAGCGAGAGAGGGGCAGAGAGAGAGGGAGACACAGAATCAGAAGCAGGCTCCAGGCTTTGTGCTGTCATCACAGAGCCCAATGAGGAGCTACAACTCATGAGTGGTGAAATCATGACCTCAGCTGAAGTCAGATGCCTAACTGACTGAGCCACCCAGACACCCCATTAAGCTCTTTGTAGATTTTGGATACTAACCCTTTTTCAGATATGTCATTTGTGAATATCTTCTCCCATTTTGTAGGTGGTCTTTTAGTTTTGTTGATTGTTTCCTTCACTGTGTGGAAGGCTTTTACCAATAGTTCATTTTTGCTTTTGTTTCCCTTGCCTCTGAAGACATGTTTAGTAAGACGGTTCTACGGCTGAGGTAAAAGATGTCACTGCCTGTGTTTTTCTTTAGGATTTTGATGGTTTCCTGTCTCACATTTACATATTTCACCCATTTTGAGTTTATTTTTGGTATGGTATAAGAAAGCGGTCCAATTTCATTCTTCTGCATGTCTCTGTCCTGCGTTCACAACACCGTTTGTTGAAGAGATTTTTTTTCCATTGGATATTCTTTCCTGCTTTGTTGAAGGGTTGTGGGTCTATTTCTGGGTTTTCTCTTCTGTTCCATTGTTCTATGTGTCTGTTTTTGTGCTAGTACCATACTGTTTTGATGACTACCACTTTAATAGAAATCTTTAATTTTGCTATAGGCAACCCTGTCTAGATCTCTCCTGATACTTCCTACTGTTGACTCTTGTTTAGGAACTCTTTCCCCATCTCAAGGTCCCAAAGTTGTTACTCTGTATTTTCTATAAGCTCTTAAGTCTTATCTTTATTTTTATGTCTTTATGGTTTGTGCTATCATGGGGCTGATATCAAGTTGTTTACTCTGGTATAGTCATTTTGGTCATTAAGACAGTTGATAAAAGTCTGCATTCTGATGTCTCTGGGTGACTGTCCCCACCACTGCCCTGGTGTCTGTTATGTATTTAGGATCGAGAAATTAAGGGTTACATATTTGGAAAGCTGATAGTTTTTAGTTATGTGTCACGATGCCAATTCACTTTGATCAGTTAGTGTCATTTTGTTATACTAGTTATTAAATATTTTAAATATTACCTGTGATTTTTCTGAAGTATTCAATCAACTTTGCTTTCTGCAAATGGGAAACCCATTTTGTCAACACAATTTACTGAATAAAGGTTATTTAGTACTGGTTAGAAATAGATATCTAATAATACTGATTTGTGTGGTCAACTATGAAATTTGTTATATTCTCATATATAAGAATCTATTGTTCTTCACATCATTATCTAAGTTAGTGTATTTGACCATTTTTAAATCAGTTCTACAATGTTTTTATTACAACTGCCTTGTGAAATATATTAATATCTGGAAAGGAGAATTGGACTTTATTCTGTTTCCCAAAATTGTTTTAGTTAATGTGAAAAGTTACAATAAATGATTTTTGAGTGGTAAACCAACCTTGCATTTCTGGAATAAATCCTGCCTGGAATACTATATTTTCCCTTTAAATGTACATACTTTATTTGCTAAGATTTTGAAATTAGTCTGAAAAGTTCTTGTAATATTTTTTTCTAGTTTTGATATCAGGGTAATTTTGGTCTTATAAAACGACTTAGGATTTTTTTACTTTACTCTGTTTTTCTGAGTTTTTGAAAAACTAGTACCATTTCTTCCTTAAATGTTTACTAGAATTCACTATGGACATCATGTGTGACGAAATTTGTGTGTGTGTGTGTGTGTGGAAGGGTTGTAAAATAAAATTTCTCAATAAATGAAACTTTATTCAGATTTTCTTTTTCTCTTTGTATTAGTGTATTAGCTAGAGTTAATCAATCAATTTATTAAGAAATTGGCTCACATGGGTATAGAGAGGCTGGCAAGTCCAAAATTGGCAGGGTGAGTCGGCAGGCTTGAGATCCAAAAAGGCTAATCTTCCACTTGAAATCTGAAGGCCATCTGCTATAGAATCAGATAAAGCCAAATTAGATGAGTCAGTCTGCTGGAGAATTCTCTCATGCTTAGCACCACACCAGTCTTTTTGTTTCATTCAGGCCTTCAACTGATAGGATGAAGCCCAGCCATATTATGAAGGGCAATCCGCTTTACACAGATTCCATTTATTTAAATGTAAATCTCATCTAAAAGCATTCTCACAGAAATATCCACAATAATATGTGACCAAATTTCTAGGCATTTGATGGCCCATTCAAGTTGACAAATAAAATTAAACATCATAATCGATTTTGATAATTTATGCCACTCATGAATTTGACCGTTTTGTATAGTTGTAAAATTTATTGGCACAAAGCTGCTGATAATTTTCTTTTATTATCTTTTTACAGTCTGTATACCCTGTAGTGATATCCTTTTTTCATTCCAAATATTGGAAATTTGTGGGATTTTTTTCCTTTTCCTTTTTTTAAACTGTAAAATTCAATGGCTTTTAATATATTCAGAGTTATACAATCATCATCATAATTTTTGGAACATTTTGTCACCCCAAAAAAGAAACCCCATATCCATTACCAGTCCCTGTTTTTCCCAAGCCCCCCAACCTACCCGCCCCCTAAGCAACTACTAATCTACTCTTTGATTCTACAGAATTTCTTATTATGGACATACCATGTAAATGGAATCATGAAATATGTGATTTTTTGACACTGGCTTCTTTCACTTAGTGTGATGTTTTCAAGGTTCTTCCATGTTGTAGTGTGTGTATCAGTATTTCATTTGTTTTTATTGCTTAATAATATCCTATTATATTGATATACCACATTTTATTGATCCATTCATTCATCAATTAATGGACATTCGGGTTGACTCCTTTTTTGTCTATTATGCATAATGTTGCTATCAGCATTTGAGTAACAGTTTTGTATATATAATATATATATATATATATATATATATATATATATTAGTGTGTGTGTGTATATATACACACTAGTATATATATATGTATGTATATATATATATGTATATATGTATGTATATATATATATACACACACACACTTTTATATATATATATATATATATATATATATATATATATATATATAGTGTATACCTAGGAATAGAATTTTTGGGTCATACGGTAAGTCTTTAAAACCTTTTGAGAAATTATCTGACTGTATTCCAAAGTGCCTTCACCATTTTACATTCTGCAAACAGTGTATGAGGATTCCTGTTTCTTCACATCCTCATTAACACTTGCTATTGACCTGCCTTTTTCATTATAGCAATTCTAGAGGGAATAAAATGGTATGTAATTATGGTTTTGATTTTCATTTTCCTGATGGCTAATGAGATTGAGTATCTTTTCATGTTTAGTGGACATATGTATATCCTCTTTGGAAAAATGTATATTCAGATCCTTTACCCATTTATTAATTGGGTTGTCTTTATATGTTGAATTGGAAAAATTCTTTATATTTTCTAGATACAAGTCCTTTATCAGGTACATAATTTGCAAATATTTCTCTTATTCTGTGGGTTGTCTTTTTTTAAATATGGTTGATATGCAATGTTACATTAGTTTCAGGTATACAACATAGTGATTCAACAACTCTATATGCCCACTACGAGTGTAGCTACTATCTATTACCATGCAATGCTATTAAAATACCATTAACTATATTCTCTGTGCTTTACCTTTTATTCCTATGACTTATTGTTTCCATAACCAGAAGTTTGTATCTCCCACCTCCTTAACTGATTTTGCCTACCTTCCCACCCCTCTCCTTTCTGGCAACCATAAGTTTATTTTCTGCACAGGTCTGATTCTGCTTTTTGTTTATTTATTTGTTTGTTTTGTTTTTTAGATTTCACATATAATTGAAATCATATGGTATTTGTATTTCTCTGTCTGATGAGTCTGGCTACAGGTTTTTAAATTTTATCTTTTCAAAGAGTGAGCTCTTGGTTTCATTGATCTTTCCTGTCGATTTTTTAGTCTCTGTCATTTCTTTCTTTATTTCTTTATTATTTCCTTTTTCCTACTGACCTTGGGCTTTCTTTGTTCTTTTTCCAATTACTTTAGGTGTAAGGTGAGATTATGTGAGCTTTGTCTTCTTTCTTGAGGTAGGCCTCTATTGCTATGTATTTCCTATTTATTTATTTATTTATTTATTATTTTTAAATTAAAAACTTTATATTTTTTAATTTTTATTTTAAATTTTGGTATAGTTAACATGCACTGTTATATTAGTTTCAGGTACACACATTTAAAAGTTCCATACAACACCCAGCACTCATCATGACAAGTGTACTCCTTTATCCCCATTGCCTGTTTACCCATCTTGCCCCCACCCCGCCCCTCCCCTATGGTAACCCTCAGTTTGTTCTCTATAGTTAAGGGTCTGTATTTTGGTTTCTCTCTCTCTCTTTCTCTCTCTCTCTCTCCTTTGCTCTCTCTCTCTTTGTTTCTTTGTTTCTTACATTCCACATGAGCGAAATCAGAAAAGCAAAGCTGTAGGTAACACAGTTTCAAACTTCAAGTTATATTACAAAGCTGTGGTAATCAAAACAGTACAATACTGGCACAAAAATAGACACATAGCTCTCTGGAGCAGAATAGAAAACCCAGAAGTAAATCCACAGTTGTGTGGATGATTAATCTTTGACAAAGCAAAAAGAATATCCAATGGAAAAAAGACAGTCTCTTCAAATAAGTGTTGGGAAAACTGGACAACTACATCCAAAAGAATGAAACTGCATCACTGTCTTTCACCATAAGCAAAAATAAATTTAAAAAATGGATTAAATATATAAATGTGAGATCTGAAACCATAAAAATCTTAGGAGAAAGCACAGGCAATAATCTTTCTGAAACTGGCCATAGCAACATTTTTCTAGATGTGTCTCCTGAGGCAAGGGAAACAAAAGTAAAGAAAAACAATTGGGACTACATCAAAATAAAAAGTTTTTGCAGAGCAAAGGAAACAATCAACAAAACTAAAAGGCAACCTTCAAAATGGAAGAAGATATTTGCAAATGACATATCTGATAAAGGGTTAGTATCCAAAATATGTAAAGAACTTTATATGGTTCTCAACTCACCGCCCCCATAATAATCCAATTAAAAGTGAGCAGAAGACATGAACAGACATTTTTCAAAGAACACATGCAGATGGCTAACAGACACATGAAAAGATGTTCAACATCATTCATCATCAGGGAAATGCAAATCAAAACCACAATGAGATATCACCTTACACCTGTCAGAATGGCTAAAATAAAATGTAAGAAACAAGTGTTGGCAAGGATGTGGAGAAAAAGAAACTCTCTTGCGCTGCTGCTGGGAATGGAAACTGGTGCAGCCACTGTGGAAAATAGTGTGGAGTTTCTTAAAGAATTAAAAAAAGAACTACCCCTATGATCTGGTAATCACCTACTGGATATTTACTGCCAAAACCCTAATTCAAAGGGATGTACACTGCTATGTTTATTGCAGCATTATTTACAATAGCAAATTGTGGAAGCAGCCCAAGCGTCCTTTGATAATGAAGGGGTAAAGAAGATGTGGTATATATACACAATGGAATACCATTCAGCCATTAAAAGGAATGAAATCTTGTCATTTGCAATGACATGGATGGAGCTAGAGAGTATAATGCTAAGTGAAATAAGACAGAGAAAGACAAATATGTTTCCCTTTTAGAATTACTTTCATTGTGTTCCAAAGTTTTGGGACATGTTTTTTGATTTTCATTTGTCTCTATGTATTTTTTTATTTCTACTTGGATTTTTTGTTAACCCATTCGTTTTTTAGTAGCATGTTTACCCTTCTTGTGTGTGTTTGTGTGTTTACTTGTAATTGATTTCTAGTTTCATACCATTGTGGTTGGAAAAGATGCATGATATGATTTGAGTCTTCTTAAATTTACTGAGAATTTTGTGGCCGAACATGTGATCAATCCTGGAGCATGTTGTATGTGTGCTTGAGAAGAATGTGTATTCAGTTGTTTTTGGGTGGAATATTCTGCATATATCTACTATGTCCATCTGATCTAATGTATCATTCAAAAACATTGTTTCCTTATTTATTTTCTGAGTGATCTATCCACTGATGTAACTGGTGTATTAAAATCCTATTCTGGGGAGCCTGGGAGGCTCAGTTGGTTAAGTGTCTGACTCCTGATTTTGCTTCACGTCATGATCTCAAGGTTCATAAGATTGAACCTCGTGTTGGGCTCTGTGCTGACAATGCAAAGCCTGCTGAGGATTCTCTCTCTTCTCTCTCTCTGTGCCCCCTGCTCTCTCTCTTTCTCTCTCAAAATAAATAAATAAACATTAAAAAAAATTCCATTCTATTATTTTATTACCATCAACTTCTCTCTGTATGTCCATAATATTTGCTTTATGTTTTTAGGTGCTTCAGTGTTTGGTACATAGATATGTACAATTGTTATATCTTCCTGGGTGGTTACCTTTATTATTATGTAATGCCCTTCTTTGTCTATTATTACAGGTTTTGCATTATTATTATTATTATTATTATTATTATTATTTTATTTGTTTTGAGGCACTTGGAAACTTGCTCACCCAAGAGCAATGTTCACCAACAACGGTAAGAAAGATAGGACAAGAATTAAATTAATATTCATAATTTTAAGCCTCTTCCACTGGCTTTTACTAGGATGAATTTTTCTTTTCTTTTCTTTTTATTTATTTATTTTTTCTAAATATAATTTATTGTCAAATTAGCTAACATACAGCGTATACAGTGTGTTCTTGGTTTCAGGAGTAGATTCCCATGATTCATTGCTTACATACAACATCAAGTGTTCATTCTAAGAAGTGCCCTCCTCAATGCCCATCACTCATTTTCCCCTCCCTCTCATCTCCTATTAACCCTCAGTTTGTTCTCTGTATTTAAGAGTCTCTTATGGTTTTCCTCCCTCTCTGTTTGAAACTATTTTTCCCCCTTCCCTTCCCCCATGGGGTCTTCTGTTAAGTTTCTCAAATTCCACATATGATATCTGTCTTTCTCTGACTGACTTATTTCACTTAGCATAATACCTTCCAGTTCTATCCACATTGTTGCAAATGGCAAGATTTCATTCTTTCTCATTGCCAAGTAGTATTCCATTGTGTATAGAAACCACATCTCCTTTATCCATTCATCAGTTGATGGACATTTAAGCCTTTTCCATAATTTAGCTATTGTTGATAGCACTGTTATAAACATTGGGGTACATGTGCTCCTATGAATCTGCACTCCTGTATCCTTTGGATAAATTCCTAGTAGTGCTATTGCTGGGTCATAGAATTAAAAATTCTATTTTTAATTTTTTGAGAAACCTACATACTGTTTTCCAGAGCAGCTGCCCCAGTTTGCATTCTCACTAACAGTGCAAGAGGGTTCCCATTTCTCCACATCCTTGGCAATATCTGTTGTTTCCTGAGTTGTTAATTTTAGCCACTCTGACTGGTGTGAGGTGGCAACTCAATGTGGCTTTGATCTGTATTTCCCTGATGATGAGAGATGTTGAGCATCTTTTCATGTGTCTGTTGGCCATGTGGATGTCTTCTTTGGAAAAGTGTCTATTCCTGTCTTCTGCCCATTTCTTCACCGAATTAATTGTTTTTCAGGTGTTGAATTTGGTAAGTTCTTTATAGATTTTGGATAGTAACCTTTTACCAGATATGTCATGTGCAAATATCTTCTCCCATTCTGTCGGTTGCCTTTTAGTTTTGTTGATTCTTTCCTTAGCTGTGCAGAAGCTTTTTATCTTGATGAGGTCCCAATAGTTCATTTTTGTTTTTGTTTCCCCTGCCTTCAGAGATGTGTGGAGTAAGAAGTTGCTGTAGCTGAGGTCAAAGAGGTGGTTGCCTGTTTTTTCCTCTAGGGTTTTGATGGTTTCCTGTCTCACATTTAGGTCTTTCATTCATTTTGAGTTTATTTTTGTGTAAGGTGTAAGAAAGTCGTCTGGTTTCATTCTTCTGCATGTTGCTGTCTGGGTCTCCCAGCACCATTTGCTAAAGAGACTGTCTTTTTTTTCCATTAGATACTCTTTACTGCTTTGTCAAAGATTAGTTGGCCATGCATTTGTGGGTCCATTTCTGGGTTCTCTATTCTATTCCATTGGTCTATATGTCTGTTTTTGTGCCAATACCATACTGTCTTGATGATTACAGGTTTGTAGTAGAGGCTAAAGTCTGGGATTGTGATGCCTCCAGCTGTGGTGTTCTTTTTCAACATTACTTTGGCTATTTGGGGTCTTTTGAGGTTCCATGCAAATTTTAGGATTGTTTGTTCTGGTTCTGAGAAGAATGCTGGTGCAATTTTGATTGGCATTGCATTGAATGTGTAGATTGCTTTGGGTAGTATAGACATTTTAACAGTATTTGTTCTTCCAATCCATGAGCATAGAATGTTTTTTCCATTCTTTTGTGTCTTCTTCAATTTCTTTCATAGGTTTTCTATAGTTTTTGGCATACAGATCCTTTATATCTTTGGTTAGGTTTATTCCTAAGTATTTTATGGTTCTTGGTGCAATTGTAAATGGGATCAATTTCTTGATTTCTCTTTCTGTTGCTTCATTATTGGTGTATAGAAATGCAACTGAATTCTGTACATTGATTTTACATCCTGCAACTTTGCTGAATTCATATATCTAGCAGCTTTTTGGTGGAGTCTTTCTAGTTTTTCACATAGAGTATCATGTCATCTGTGAAAAGTGAAAGTTTGATATCTTGTTTGCCAGTTTGGATGCCTTTTATTTCATTTTGTTGTCTGATTGCTGAGGCTTGGACTTCCAACTTTATGTTAAACAACAGTGTTGAGAGTGGATATCCTTGTCGTGTTCCTGATCTCAGGGGGAAAGCTCTCAGTTTTTCCCCATTGAAGATATTAGTTGTGGCCCTTTCATATATGGTGTTTATGATACTAAAGTGTGCCTTCTATCCTGACTTTCTTGAGGGTTTTTATTAAGAAATGATGCTGTATTTTGTCAAATGCTTTTTTTGCATATATTGACAATCTTTGTTTTAAAGTCTATTTCTATGATATAAGTATTGTTACCCTGGCTTTTTGTTGTTGCTGTTCCATTTGTATAGTAAATGTTTTTCAAGCCGTTTACTTTCAGTCTATATGTGTCTTTAGGTCTGAAATGAGTCTCTTATTGGTGGCATATAGATAGGTCTTGTTTTTGTTTCTTTGTTTTAATTCTGTTCTTCCACCTTTTGTCTTTTGATTGGAGCATTTAGAACATTCACATTTAAAATAATTATTGATAAGTTTGTACTAATTGCCATTTTATTAATTGTTTTCTGGTTGTTTTTGTCTTTCTCTGTTTATTTTTCTCTTCTCTTGCTCTCTTTTTTTTGTTACTGATGACTTTGTGTAGTGTTATGTTTAGCTCTCTTTCTCTTCATATTTTTGTGTATTTATTACAGGTTTTTAGTTTTGGGTTCCATGAGGTTTATATATAACATCCTAAGGATATATAAGTCTATATTAAGTTGATGGTCATTTAAGTTCAAACACACACATTCTAAAAAAAAAAAACCTTTTTCTTATTCTCTTCTCCACTGTTTATGTATATGTTGTCATATTTTGTATTTTATTTATAGTCTCATTACTTGTAATTATGGTCATTTCTTTTCCATTTAAAGACATCCTTTTAACATTTTTTTGTGAGGCTGATTTAGTGGTGATAAACTCCTTTAACTTTTATTTGTGTCTCCTTCAATTCTGAATGATAACCTTGCTGATTAGAATATTCTTGGTTGCAAGTTTTTTCCTTTCAGCACATTAACTATATCATGCTACTTTCTGCAGGTCTACAAAGCTTCTGCTGAAAAATCAGCTAGTAGCCTTGAGGGATTTCCCCTGTATGTAATCTTGCTTCTCTCTTGCTGCTTTTAAAATTCTCTTTATCTTTAAGCTTTGACATTTTAATTATTATGTATTATTATGTGGACCTCCTTAGGTTCATCTTGTTTGGAACTCTGTTCTTCCTGAACCTGGATGTCTATTGTATTCCCTAGGTTAAGGAAGTTTTCAGTTATCTCTCCAAATAAGTTTCCTGCCCTTTCTCTCTTTTCCTTCTTATGGGACCCTTACAATGCAAATATGTGTTAACTTGATGCTGTCCAAGAGATCCTTAACCTATCCACATTTTTAAAAACTTCTTTTTCTTTTTGCTGTTCAGCTTGGGTGCTTTCCATTACCCCATCTTTCAGATTGCTGATCCTTTCTTCTGCATCCTTTGATCTACTGTTGATTCCCTCTCATGTGTTTTTCATATCAGCTATTGTATTCCTCAACTCTGATTTTTTTTTAATATTTTCTGTTTCTTTGTTGAAGTTCTCACTGAGTTCTTCCATTCTCCTCTCCAGGCCAGTGAGCATATTTATGATCACTACTTTATACTCTATCAGGCATATTGCTTAACTCTATTTCAATCAGTTCTTTTTCTGAGGTTTTATCTCATTCTTTCTTTTGGGGCATTTTCATCTGTCTCTCCATTATGTTTGACTTTCTATGTTTGTTCCTATGAATTAGATGGAATTGCTACTTCTCCTAAACATGAAGGAATGGTCTTGTGTGTGATCATTTTCTGTATAGCCCAAGTGTGTTTGGTGATTTTCACTGACTGGCTGGAGCTGTTGCTGATGTGGGATAGGGTTAGGGGGCGCTCTGTGCTGGGGCTGCACTGGTGGGATGGAAAGGGATGAAGGCCCCTGACAGGACAGATGAACTTGAAGTGGATGCAGGCTGGGGGCGAGGGGGCAGTTTCCCTGGACTTTATGTGCAGAGGGTGCCCTGGCAGGATAGCTGGACCTGAAGTAGGTGGCAGGGGTTGGGGGGTCCTGGAGATCTATGCAGAGAGGACTCCTTGGTAGAATGGCTAAAGCTTAAATGGATATAAACTGGAGTTTTCCAGGACTTTCTGCTCAGAGGATATCCTGAACAGCATGGCTGGAGCCAAGGCAGCTTGTGGGTTGGGTGGTCCTTGGGTTTTCTATTCATTGAATGAACTGGCAGGACAGCTGTAGTTGAAGTGGGTATGGTCTTGTGTAGTCTTTGGCTTCTCTGTGCAAAGGGTGCCCTGGAAGGACAGGTGAAGGTGGGGAGTGAGTACAAACATGCGTGTCTTGGGGCTTTCAACTCTGAAGTCACTCTGGTAGGATGGTTGAAGCTGAAAGAGATTCAAGCTGGGATATCCTGGGGTACTCAGCACATAGGTGCCCTTGTGAGGTGGCTGGCGCTGAGTCTGGTATGAGTGGGGGTGTCCCAGGGCAGTCCACATGAGGGTACCCTGGAAAGTGGCTGGAGACTAATCAGTTATCAGCTAGGAGGTCCTGGAGTGCTCTGCCTTGGGGACGCCCTAGTAAGCCATCTGAAGCTGAAGCAGTGTGTACCTAAAGTGTTCCAGGGTACTTTAAGCACGTGTCACCTCTGCATGAAGGGTGGAGTTGTAGTGAGCACTGACCAGAGGTACCCTGGTGTTCACCACCCTAGGGCTATCTTGGTGGGATGGCTGCAGCTGGTGTGGGCTAGGGGCCCTGGGCTCACTGGGTAGGTTGGTTAGGATGGCTGGACCCTACTCCAATTCATGACGTCATCTTGGAGAGGGAGTATAAGCTGGGGCTCTTGCCAGCCCCTCCATCTTGGAGAGAGTTCCAGCAGTTGCCCCTGCCATTTGGAGGAATTTTAGGGCTGGCTTCTTTCTATGCTAGTTGCTCTTTTAAATCGCAGCTTTTTTTTCTGTGTCCATGTGTCTGGAGTTGGTGTGGGCTTAGAAACCCAGTGGTTATTGAGGCGATAGCAGGCTAGGCTATAGCTTCCAGACCCTGTCCTAGTCTTCCTCTTTCAAGGTAGAGGGGGAGTGTAAACTGTAGTGCTTGCCAGTCCTTTCCACCATAGCGTGTTTCAGCAGCACTCATGCCATTTGACAGCTTTCTAGGGATGGATCTTTTATAAATTGCTATTTTATACCTCAGGATTTTCCCCACCCTGTGCCCCAGGGCAGATATATCTGCTCCTAATCCCTCAGTAATGTCCATCTCAACTGCAGTTCGCAGCGCTGGGAGTGGAGGTTCTCTTCATTACCATCTCCATCTCTCCTGGAGTTCTCCATACCTTTTGTTGTGTAATAAGCTGTTCAGTTAGCACTCAGTTCTTCTTTAGGAGGAATTGCTCTATAAATAGCTTTAGATTTGGTGTGTCCATGGAGGAGGTGAGTTTGGAGTCTTCCTGTGTTTCTAACTTGTACTGGAACTCTTCCTTTTTTTCTTGAGTTCCAGTACAAGATGGCAACAAAGGAAGACACCAAACTCACCTTCTCTCTCTATACATATTTAAATGTTTATTTATTTTTGAGAGGGAGAGCACAAACAGGGGAGGGGCAGAGAGAGAGAGAGGGGTACAAAGAATCTGAAGCAGGCTCCAGGCTCCAAGCTGTCAGCACACAGAGCCCAAGGAAGGGCTCAAATTCATGAACTGTGAGATCATGACATGAGCTAAAGACAGATGCTCAAATTTGTTTGAGCCACCCAGGTGCCCCTTGCTTTAGTCATAGTTTAATTTTATTTATCTTAATATCAGATTTCTGGTTTCATTAATTTTTTTCTCTACTGTTGTAGAGTAAATAGTAAAATGGCTATTTCACTGATTTTCAGTCTTACCTCGGTTATGCTGGATATTGTGGATATCATGTTATGGAGGCTGTGGGGTCTGTTACAGTCTTCCAAAGAGGTTTGAAGCTTTTGTTTAAGCAGACAGTTAACTTGGTTTGATCCTGAAATAGAAACTTGTGTTGGAAAACAGCTCAAATATTACTTCAGCTCTTTTATCTTTGTCTGACCTGCTTTGTATTTGCTGTGTGCCTACATGTTTCAGGAAGTAGAGACTTGGAAGAGTTCATACACAGAATTTAGGTTTTCCACACTCTCTCTCCTTTTCTTGATTCTTGTTTCCTATTCCAGTAGCTGTTGTTGCCTCAAACTTTCCTCTAGGTTTTTAGGAGAGATAAGAAGACTTCTGGTTTTAATTACTCCATGTTTTGTGCTTACCTTATTATTCATTCAAGCTAAAGTCAAAAGAAATGATGAATTGCCCACACCATTTCCTTCCCTCAGGCTCAGTTTTCCATCCGGTGTCCTCATGTTTTCCTTCACCCTTCAGTGCCTTCAGCCCTGAGATACATAGAGGATATCTGCAAGATTAGCAGGCCTGCTAGGAATTTATCTGACCATATCAGAATTGGAAATTTGTCTGATATTAGTATAACC